>NC_084561.2:29641323-29941323 GCF_033978685.3 Nerophis lumbriciformis
CATACACAACAAACAACCAGTTCTTATTATACTGACTACACGTGTGCTTGTATAATCTCATAAGGCTCAACACAGGAGCTACAGTAAGTACACATTCAAAGTCTATATTTACAAAACCCACAACCAGTGAAGTTGGCACGTTGTGTAAATCATAAATAAAAACAGAATACAATCGTTGCAAATGTGCCTTGATTGGGTATAAAAGCAGCTTCCATGAAATGTTCAGTCATTCACAAACAAGGTTGGGGCAAGGGTCACTATTTTGTGAACAAATGCGTCAGCAAATTGTCGAACAGTTTAAGAACAACATTTCTCAACGAGCTATTGCAAGGAATTGAGGGATTTCACCATCTACGGTCTGTAATATGAAAAGGTTCAGAGAATCTGGAGAAATCACTGCACGCAAGCGATGATATTACAGACCTTCGATTCCTCAGGTGGTACTGCATCAAAAAACGACATCAGTGTGTAAAGGATATCACCCATGGGCTGAGGAACACTTCAGAAAACCACTGTCAGTAACTACAGTTCGTCGCTACATCTGTAAGTGCAAGTTAAACTCTAGTATTCAAAGCAAAAGCCATTTATCAACAACACCCAGAAACGCTGCTGGCTTCGCTGGGCCCGAGCTCATCTAAGATGGACTGATGCAAAGTGGAAAAGTGTTCTGTGGTCTGAAGAGTACACATTTCAAATTGTTTTTGGAAACTGTGGATGTCGTGTCCTCCGGACCAAAGAGGAAAAGAACCATCCGGTTTGTTATAGGCGCAAAGTTCAAAAGCCAGCATCTGTGATGGTATGGTGTAGGGCTGGGTGATATGGCCTTTTATTAATATCTCGATATTTTTAGGCCATGTCACGATACACGATATATATCTCGATATTTTGCCTTAGCCTTGAATTAACACTTGATGCATATAATCACAGCAGTATGATGATTCTATGTGTCTATATTAAAACATTCTTGTTTATACTGCATTAATATATGCTCATTTTAAACTTTCATGCAGAGAGGGAAATCACAACTAAGTAAATTTACCAAAACTGTATTTATTAAACAGTTATTAAGCAGTGGCACAAACATTCATGTCATTTCCAAAACAGAAAGTGCAAGATTGTTGGAGACATTTTAAAACAAGCTATAAGTGCACTTTTGTGCATGATGTCACCAAGATGACTTTTCAAAACAACACAAAATTAAAGCGTACTTTTTGTACAGAACGCCACTACAATAGTTAAAAACAAATAAATTGCACTTTTGTGCATGATGTCACACAAGATATTTCAATAACTGTCAAATAAAAATTAGCTGCATAATAGGAAATCAAATAGTGTATGTCCTTCGCTATGTGGTAGGTTCCTGCAGACGTTATCTCCTTCTGTTGTTGATTTTTTCTTTCATACGGTGTTGATCTGGAAATAGTTGCTTCGGCACTTTGTGGGTGTGGCACCGGCCGGAGATGTTGACATGCACAGTTTCAAGCACTCCTCATTCTCTAGCGGGTGACTTTTCAAATGATGCTACATTAGCAGTGGTGCTACTTTTTGTAGCAACGCTTTTGCCGCATAAATGTTTAACATATTCCTGCTTGAAGCCAAACCACCGCCAGACGATGCACCCCATGCTGTTTTTCTTGGGAATTAATTCTTCCTCCATTTGTTACCAGATTCGCACCTTCTCTCTCTCGTATTAGCACCCGCACCGTTAGCATCACAGCTAAAGTTACCATGTCGCTACCTCTCTGCTCCGCGGGAGCGTGTGACTTTGCACACGTGACGCACTGTACGTTAGAAGGTGCGCTTGTTTTACGTCTCTGTGAGAAGGAGAGACAAGAAAGAGTGGGAAACGCATGCAGTGTAATGCCCACAACTAAAAGCAACTGCGTGAGAACGTATACTCGAATATCACGATATAGTCATTTTCTATATCGCACAGAGACAAACCTGCGATATATCGAGTATATCGATATATCGCCCAGCCCTAGTATGAGGTGTATTAGTGCCCAAGGCATTGGTAACGTACACATATGTGAATGCACCATTAATGCTGAAAGGTACATACAGGTTTTGGAACAACATAGGTTGCCATCCAAGCAACGTTATCATGGACGCCCTGGCTTATTTCAGCAAGACAATGCCAGGCCACGTGTTACAACAGTGTGGCTTTGTAGTAAAAGAGTGCAGGTACTAGACTGGCCTGCCTGTAGTCCGGACCTGTCCCCCATTGAAAATGTGTGGCGCAATATGAAGCCTAGAATACCACAACGGAGACCCCAGACTGTTGAACAACTTAAGCTGTACATCAAGCAAGAATGGGAAATAATTCTACCTGAAAGCTTCAAAATTGGTCTCCTCAGTTCCCAAACGTTTAAAAAATGTTGTTAAAAGGAAAGGATTTGCAGATCATTGTATTCTGTTTTTATTTACGAATTACACAACGTTCCAACTTCATTGGTTTTGGGTTTTTAACAAAAGCAATATTGCTCAGACACTGTCAGAGAGGTAGTGATTCATCAATACACATGTTGGTTGTAATATTTAGCTTATTTAAGTTGAATATCTATTGGACAGCTTCAATTAAGACAAAGCATTATTGTTTTTGGAAAAACCGAATGATTGATACAGTGCTGCACGCCTGTCAATATATAATTAACATAGAAATAGATACTTTATTAATCTTCAAAAGAAATTCATAGCAACATCAACTTGATATAGATGTACAGTACAGGCCACAAGTTTGGACTCACCTTCTCATTCAATGTGTTTTCTTTATTTTCATGACTATTGATTGTCACTGAAGGCATCAAAACTATGAATGAACACATGTGGAGTTAGGTACTTAACAAAAAAAGGTGAAATAACTGAAAACATATCATATATTCTAGTTCCTTCAAAATATCCACCCTTTGCTCTGATTACTGTTTTGCATTCTCTCGATGAGCTTCAAGAGGTAGTCACCTGAAAACTATGGGGACGGCGTGGCGCAGTTGGGAGAGCAACCTGAGGGTTCCTGGTTCAATCCCCACCTTCGACCAACCTCGTCACGTCCGTTGTGTCCTTGAGCAAGACACTTTGCCCTTGCTCCTGATGGGTCGTGCCTTGCATGGCAGCTCCCGCCATCAGTGTGTGAATGGGTGAATGTGGAAATAGTGTTAAAATGCTTTGAGTACCTTGAAGGTAGAAACACGCTATACAAGTGCAACCCATTTACCATTTAGGTGTCATAGTTTTGATGCCTTCAGTGACAATCTACAATGTAAATAGTCATGAAAATAAAGAAAACACATTGAAATCAGAAGGTGTGTCCAAACTTTTGGCCTGTACTGTACATACATGATTATATATTTTTAAAAAAGGATAAAAACTAAAATGTGGGCAGTAACAGTAAAAAACAATAATTGTAATTTTTGATCTTAATTCTTCATTCGTTCATTTGCTTTTTCATTTGAAACCAACACAAAAAACGTTTTTTAATAATTCATTTTTTAAACTGAAACAAAACAATTAAGTGAAATTTGTATGTATATATAAATGTGTGTGTGTGTATATATGTGTGTGTGTGTGTGTATTGATGGGTAGGTGGGTTTTTATTGTTGTTGCACAAGTACAACAACATTGTGTTTTCAGCACACACCCATTCAAGATTAGACAAACAAACACTGTACAGGGTTACAGAACAGGAACGCTGATGAGTCGCCACAAAGCGCCCCATAAAAGATGGGAAAAAGGTAGACGCTATGGGAGGATGAGTAAAAAAAATCAATCTCAGACTGGGCTCCCAAGGGGGCCCTAGTCAAAATACAACTCAAAACTTACAACGAGGGGTGAGGGGGTGGGCATTCGGCCCAAAGCTGCCAGCCACTACGGGTGCTGCTTCGTCCATGTGTGTGTGTGTGTGGCGTGTATTTTTTGTAGATGCATAAGTGTGTGTAAGCCTGCAGCGTGTCTCTGTTCCGCGACCTTGGTGCTCTCTCAACCGCCAGTCAGTCCAAAGCCAACAACAGGTGTGTGTCCATGAGAGACAACAAAGGAGTTTGTTGTGTCTTCACCGCACTGTCCTTCCAGAGAGTCTCGACGCCAGGGAAACAATCCAAGTTAGAATGTTTTGTATTGGAGCAAAAATATAATTGGCTTTTCACTCTTAATTGTCTATTTTTGTTCCTCAAATTCATCCTGCAGTATATGGGTATATATGGGTATGTATATATGTATATGTATATATATATATGTGTGTGTGTATGTGTATATATGTGTATATGCATATATATATATATATATATATATATATATATATATATATATATATATATATATATATATATATATTAGGGGTGTAACGGTACACAAAAATTTTGGTTCGGTACGTCCCTCGGTTTAGAGGTCACAGTTCGGTTCATTTTCGGTACAGTAAGAAAACAACAAAATATAAATGTTTTGGTTATTTATTTACCAAATTTGCAAAATCTTCCACTAAAAATTTTTTTTTTTTAGTGGAATATTTGATGTGAAGTAATCGGAACCTTGGATAGGTCAATAATTCATAATAACATTGATTTTGATTCAATATTATGTTTTGAGCAATGACAGTTTGAAAGGAAAAAAAACAGCTTTGTTTTATTAGTCAACATTGCAACTTTTTCTAAATTACATTTAACCTTTAAACTTTTATTTCACTTTTGTTATGTTTTTGTTTATTTTAATAGTATAATAATAATGTGCCGTGGGCCTTTAAAACAATAGCTGTGGGCTGCAAATAGCCTCCGGGGCACACTTTTGACACCCCTGCTATAGATAATAAATAATTAAATCTGATGAATCTATGGATAAAAAGCATGCACAACTCTCTCGCTCGCGCTCTCTCTGTCTCTACACCTCCCTCACGAATGCTGCTGCGCACATTCACAATTTGTTTTGTTTTTAACTTTCTTAACTCTGAACGTACATTGTTAATACACGCAACCATAGCTCGGGGTACCGGCCATTTGGGGCATTTGGGGGGCACCGCTCGGGCGGCCCCGTGGGGGAGGGCATGTCCGGTGGGGGGAGGACGTGTGGTCAGGACCTAGCCCGGTTTCGCCGGACATGTCCTCTTTTGCTAGCATGCTGGCGGCTAACGGGCTGGGATAGACTGGCCGTGCGTCCTTTTTTCGCCGGGCGTGCCTGAAGCTCTTGACAAGAAACAGTGCTGTCTGTCCCTCTTTATTGACTTTTCAAAGGCATTTGATACTGTTGATCATGTAATTTTAATCAAACGTCTTTCAGCTATTGGTTTTTCTCAGCAAGCAGTTGGATGGTTTGCAAATTACCTCACAAGTAGAACTCAGGCTGTTCAGATAGAAGGTTCCTCCTCAGACGTACTGCAAGTGAAAAAGGGTGTCCCTCAAGGTTCTGTGTTGGGCCCTTTATTATTCACTATTTACATAAATAATCTTGGACAGAATATTCCGAACTCAACTTTCCATTTCTATGCTGATGATACTGTCATATACTGCACAGCACCCACTCCTGCTGAGGCCTTTAAATATCTACAACATGCATTTGACAGAGTACAAGAACAACTTTATCTTCAACTGGTTTTAAATGCAGAGAAAACAAAGTGTATGTTCTTTACCACATCAAAAACTGTAAGATCAGCACTGTGTGAGAACATTCTAACAAGAAATGGGCAACAAATTATGATCGTATCTGTTTTTAAATATTTAGGATTTGTAATTGATAACCACTTGAGTTTTAAGGAGCACATTCAGTATGTTGTAAAAAAACTGAAACTTTTACTGGGATTTTATTATAGAAACAAGTCTTGCTTTTCTTTTACTGTGAAACAGAAATTGGTGGAAACAACCTTTTTACCTGTTATTGACTATGGAGATGTGTTGTACATGAATGCTACTGCTGGTTGTCTGCACAAGCTGGATAGTGTGTAGCACGGGGCACTGAGATTCATCACCAACTGCGCTCCCCTTACTCCCCATTGCGTATTATACTCAATGGTTAACTGGACATCTTTATGTGCTCGACGCCTCAATCATTGGTATGTTTGCATCTACAAAACCATTCTGGGTATCACTCCATCTTATCTGTCTTGTCTTTTAACAAAGAAACAAGGAAGTCACAATCTTCGTTCAATGAATGTTCTGCAATTTGTCGTCCCCAAAGTAAGAACTGAACTGGGCAAGAAAGCATTTAGGTTTTCAGCACCGAAGGCTTTCAATAACCTACAATCGAATATTAAACTTCAAACCCTTGTTACGTTGAATGAGTTTAAAGCTTCTGTGAAAGGATTGCAGTCTACCTTGTCTGTATGCAGATCTGTCATGTGAGCAAGTTTTAATGTTGTAAATGTGATGTTTTATGTATTTGTTTACGGTTTTTAATGTAACCTTGCTGCTGCTCTCTTGGCCAGGTCTCCCTTGGAAAAGAGATCTTTGATCATAATGGGATTTTACCTGGTTAAATAAAGGCTAAATAAAATAAGTCCTCTTTTGCAGGGCTGTCGGGGCGGGGTTCTTGGATACCTCAGGTGTCCGGCATTTTGAGTATTGTTTACACAACGTGCAGTACGCTACTTAATATGTCCGTGTGGAAACTCGTTCGGTACACCTCCGCACCGAACCGGAACCCCCGTACCGAAACGGTTCGATAAAATACTCCTAATGAATATATATATATATATATATATATATATATATATATATATATATATATATATATATATTAGGGCTGCAACAACTAATTGATTAAATCGATTAAAATCGATTATAAAAATAGTTGGCGATTAATTTAGTCATCGATTCGTTGGATCTATGCTATGCGCATGCGCAGAGGCTTTTTATTTTTATTTTTTAACCTTTATTTATAAACTGCAACATTTACAAACAGCTGAGAAACAATAATCAAAATAATAAGGGTGTAACGGTACGTGTATTTGTATCGAACCGTTTCGGTACGGGGTTTTCGTTTCGGTGCGCAAGTGTACCGAACGAGTTTCCACACGGACATATTAAGTAGCGTACTGCACATTGTGTAAACAATACTCAAAATGCCGGACATTTGAGGCATTTATCAGAATCAGAATGAAACTCCGCCCTGACAGCTCCGCAAAAGAGGACATGTCCGGTGAAAAGAGGACGTATGGTCAGTCTATCCTAGCCCGTTAGCTGCTAGCATGCTAGCAAAACAGGACTAGCAGCGATCGGTTTCACGTCCGGTGAAACCGATCGCTGTTAGCATGCTAAAAGCGACCGGGCTAGGTCCTGACCATACGTCCTTTTTTCACCGGACATGTCCTCTTTTGCGGGGCTGTCGGGCGGAGTTTCTTAAATGCCTCAAATGTAAAATTTTGAGTTAGGGTTGCGTGTATTTTCAATGTACGTTCAGGGTTAAGAAGGTTAAAAACAAAACAAATTGTGAAGGTGCGCAGCAGCATTCGTGAGGGAGAGGCAGAGACAAAGAGAGCGAGAGAGTTGTGAAAAACGCGCATGCGTCGTCAGGCTCTGCTTTTTATCGATACATTTATCAGATTTCAAAAGTGTGCATTTTTGTAAAATTTTCCTTGTTTTATTTGGCAAGTTGAAAGAACATATGTGGCGCTAGTATGCTGTTTTTCCCCCAATAAAATACTGGAAAGGATAGAAATGTAGTTTGTCTCTTTTATCCGATTATTAATCGATTAATCGAAGTAATAATCGACAGATTAATCGATTATCAAATTAATCGTTAGTTGCAGCCCTAGTGTATATATGTATATATATATATATATATATATATATATATATGTGTGTGTGTATGTATATATGTATGTATATTAGGGGTGTAAAAAATAATCTGTACAAATCGATAACCGATTCTAACTTTAGAGATATGAATACTTCGCTTGGCGAGCCTCTGGGTTGATCTACATCTAGTAGGGATCGGTCGATGTCCGGTTGGTAAGTCATTAATTGGTTGACTGGAGATCTTGCGAGGGTTCTGTGATGACGTTTAACGAGAGTAATGTTTGCCACTGTCGACATCAACAGAGCAACCTGGCAGACAGCACCGAAAGATTTAACAAACATTGTCTTCCCGACTCGGGATGTATACCAAGTACATTTTAGGTACCTGTTTCTAATTGGGTCAGTCCAAGCAGGCCGTTAAAATTCTGGACTAATGATGCAGCTATCCGTACTTTTTTACCCATCTGACCATCCTAAATATCACGTTCATTCAGGTGCCGCTGCAAAGCTTAAAAAAGACAGTGGAACAGTCAACCGAAGTCTAACTTTTACCGCCCCTATTCTGGATACAGGGATTTCATGTGCGTTAAAACCAGTCTCTGAATACGGAAAGTCTCAGAAATTGGTGCAATGTGACTGAGACGCTGTCATTAAGAGGAAAAGGGGAAATTTTTACCGTGCACTTGACAAACACTCACCAACAAACTCCTTTCCTATCTCTCATATACACACACCTATTGTTGTTGACTTTGGACTGACTGGCGGTTGCAAGAGCACCAAGGTCGAGGAACAGAGACACGCTGCAGGCTTACACACACCTATGCATCCACAAAGAATACACGCCACACACACACATACATCGCCCCACATTCCACGGCTTTGACGCTACACCCCACGTGGTATGATGGACGAAGCAGCACCCGTAGTGAATGGCAGCTTCGGGCCGGATGACCACCCCCTCACCCCTCGTAAGCCTCAAGTTGTAAGTTGTAATATGTATTTCTTACCCCGGACTGGGCCCCCTTAGGAGCCCAGTCTGAGATAGATTTTTTTTACTTATCCTCACCCAGTGTCTACCTTTTTCCCACCTTTTACGGGGCGCCGTGTGGCGACCCATCAACTTTCCTGTTCTGTAACCCTGTACAGTGTTTGTTTGTCTTATTTTGACAAAATGTTGTTGTACTTGTGCAATGACAATAAAGATTCATGCATCCACCCTTCTGGGGCCATTTCTGTGCTTGCCTATGGGACACACGGTACTGTTACTTTTCAGAGGCGGTATAGTACCGAATATGATTCATTAGTATCGCGGTACTATACTAATACCGGTATACCGTATGTTACAGGCCTCGCACTGAGTAGCCTGGTCCCAGTGTTCGATGTGGTGTGTCCTGTTTTATAGGAATAAAAACGAGACACAAAGTGCTTGATTGCGTTGTCATCTCAGGGTGTGACCTGACTTTTTTTTTATTAAACATTCTGTTACAGGCCTCGCACTGAGTAGCCTGGTCCCAGTGTTCGATGTGGTGTGTCCTGTTTTATAGGAATAAAAACGAGACACAAAGTGCTTGATTGCGTTGTCATCTCAGGGTGTGACCTGACTTTTTTTTATTAAACATTTCTTGACTTCTTTACTCTCATTTGCATTTCTATTGTGCTTTTAATCACTTTCAAATAGTTTCGATAATGTTATTTCAATTCCCCATTTTTCATTCACATTGTTAAACAATGACATCCTTACTTTTGAAATTATAAAACAAATCCACAAAAACATGGAGGATTGATCGTTACATACCCCAACACTATATTTCTTGTGTAAAAACATCACGTAACGGTACTGTTACTTTAATGAACATCTTCCTTTAATGAACATCTTCATTTTACATCTTTGTACTGTATCCTGACATTGCTTCTTATTAATATTGCTGCTTTCTTGAACGCTTTTTTTTGTCATTATAAATCAATTACAATTACACACATTGTTACCTGACTATACCTATAATACTTCTTAACAATCACAGTTTATCTTTAACAAGTCTCCACTGCCGCCGACATTCCCGCCCAACCACGCGCTCGCACACAAAGGGAGACATCGCTTATTGAACATAACAAATTTCATCACAAATACACACTTTTAACAACATACTTCGATATTTCTATTTTCAGAAACGCTTATAATTGCTTGGAGACAAATGTGTTAATATTATCACACTTTACCGACCTGTTTTATAGGAATAAAAACGAGACACAAAGTGCTTGATTGCGTTGTCATCTCAGGGTGTGACCTGACTGAGACACGGAAGTACTAACAAGCACCTCCCATTTCCTCCTTTCCTATAGGAGTGCTCCCTCTGCTGGCGTGGCGGAATAACATGTCTTGTGGCATTCAGCTTGGAAACATACACTTAAACTGTGACTTTAGATATGAAAATACCTCGAACTAAATTAGGATACTCTATTTACACATTCATTTTACAAAACAATTGTGACTACTAATTGTAAGTGTCACAACACACCCCAACAAAAAAAGGAATGACTCCCGACATTTCACAACTTCAAAATACAACTATCACAAACTCTGTACATCTATGTAGGTGCCTTATGAGACGTACATTGGCATGTGCGGAGATGTTGGTATGGTGTACACGTGTGGTGAACAGAATGACGGGTTGAAAAATTGGGATGGCACGGGATAGGGAAGCAACGGGTGTCCTAGAATACTCCAGGCAACCATTGAGGGGCCTGCATACACCTCTGCACTGTTAACTACTGAGGGCACATGAAAAGAAGGCTGACCAAGGGTATCATAAGTAAATCGAGATGCCGGTTGCCTATTTCTAGTGGACCTTCTTGGGGGTTGTACCTCAGCATCAGGGGTGGGGCTCAGTTGCGCTTGTTCGTCTTGCAAAAAAGACTGCTCTCGTTCACATCCCTCTTCCATGACAGGTAGATTTCTGGGTTCATATCCTTTAGTTCCCTCATATCCCTCTATATCCCCATCACTGATGTCCTCCAAAATATGTTCATCATTGTCCCGTAAATGATCCCTCTTTCCTGGTCCTTCTGTCCCATTCATGGGTGCATGTCTCCTATTTCCTGAGTCCCTTTTCCTCAAAGTTGGTCCTTGGTTGGCGATTTGGCTGAGCTCCAGCGGGCCTGATTGAATTTTGGGGACTAAGGAGGGTTCCACCTCTGGTCTGTCTTTTGTACAAAAGTTATATCTTAGCTCATAATAGCTAGAACTGCCATCATCATCAGAGCCTGTGTCACTGTTTGAATCAGGTGGAATATTTATGTGAGTTGTTCTTGGTCTCCTTTCTGGTACCTTCTTTCCTCTCTCTTCCTCTACTGGTAGGTTGACAGGTAGGTCATTAATAAGATGCAATAAATTACGATGCAAAACGCGTGACTTGCTGCCATCTTTTTCCGAAACTACCCTGTACACGGGATTGTCACCAACCTGGTCTTTCACAACATAAGTGCTGTTTTCCCAATAGGACCTTAACTTTCCAGGGCCACCTCTTTCACTTAGGTTGCGCACCAGCACTCGATCTCCCGGTTGCAACACTACTCCTTTCGCATGCTTGTCGTAGTACTTCTTACCGCGGGCACTTGACTTTTTGCTGTTTTCTGAAGCTATCCTGTAAGCTTCGGTCATGCGTTCTGCCCATTTCTCGGCATACCTTTTGGTTGTCTGCGGTTCCTCTTGGTGAGTCATCCTGAGGAGCAGGTCTATCGGCAATCGTGGATGACGCCCGAAAAGCAAGAAGAAAGGTGAGTAACCAGTTGCTTCATGACGTGTGCTGTTGTATGCACTGACAATCTGGGGTATGTAATCTTTCCACTTTTCCTTCTTCTCCTCACTCAGGGTTCGCAACATTTGCAGCACTGTGCGGTTAAAGCGCTCGGCCGGATTACCCTGAGGATGGTATGGGGTCGTCCGGGAATGTCCCACTCCGCTCAGTTGCTGTAGTGTTCGGAATAAATTATTTTCAAATTCGCGCCCTTGGTCATGATGCAGTTTCAAGGGATAGCCAAATCTGGGGATATAATCATTAAAGATTTTCTCCGCCGCAGTTTTCCCTGACTTATTACGGGTCGCATAACATTGTGCAAATCTGGTAAAGTGATCAACTACCACTAGGATATATTGGTAGCCTCCTCTACTCTGTTCTAAATGCAAATAGTCAATTGAGACAAGCTCCAGTGGAGAGTTGGTTGTTATGCTACTCATTGGGGCTCGTACGTGTGTCACAGGTTTTTTTTGTTTTATGCACTGGCATTGTCTGGTAACATATGTCTCAATCTCTCGCCTCATGTAAGGCCAATAGAACCTCTGTCTTGCTAAACTTAGGACTCTTTCAGTTCCTACGTGACCCATGTCGTCATGTAAGTGCTTGAGAACCAATGCTTTGAGACTAGCAGGTAAAACTAGTTGACGTCGCTCTGCGACTCTACGATAGAGGATTCCATCTTCGATTTGCAGCCTTGTCCACTCATGCATTACTTTTCTGCCTAACCCTTGCTGACTTTGCTTCATGCTGTCAGTTAGTGTTGTGTTTGACTCTTTCAATCGTAGAATATTTCCAATCACTGGGTCCCTTTGCTGGGCCTGTTGGAGTTCAGTGAGACTAAATGGTGTCAATGTTTCTTTGGTCTTGGGTTCAAGCTGGTCACCCTGGGCCAGAGCCAAAGCAGCTATCCAGGCTACATCTCCCCTTTCGCCTGCTCTGCACCCTCCCCATGTCGTGGTAACAACTTCCCTGGTCAATTCCTGTGTACACTCACTGACATATTTGTTGATATCTAGGGGGCAACGTGAGAGTGTATCAGCGTCAACATTTATTTTGCCTGGTCTGTACCGTATATCAAATCTAAAATCTGACAGTTCACCCACCCACCTGTGGCCAACTGCATTTAATTTAGCAGTGCTCATGACATAAGTTAAAGGGTTATTGTCAGTGTAGATAGTAAAGTGTGGGGCATAATACAAATAATCCCTAAACTTTTCACAGACTGACCATTTGAGGGCGAGGAATTCTAACTTGCCTGAGTGTAGTCTGTAGTTTTTCTCAGCTGGTGTGAGAGTCCTTGATCCATATGCAACCACTCTGAGCATTCCATTCTGTCTCTGATAAAGAACCGCTCCAAGTCCCTTGTCAGAAGCGTCTGTGTGGACTATGTAAGGCAGTTCAAAATCAGGATATGCCAGTACAGGTGGCTCTACCAACTGGTCAATCAGCTTGCATAAGGCTTCTTGATGCGTCCTGGTCCATTCAATTGGGGTTTTGGATGGCAATTGAGCACCTTTTCCTTTTTGAGCCCCTGATCTATTCAGCAATGGTTGTCTCAAACTTCTCCCTGGTTGGAGGAGTTCATAAATAGGGCTTGCCATTCTGGAGAAATCCTGTATATAGGACCTGTAGTAGCTCAAAAAGCCTACAATCCTTCTTACATCTCCGATTGTAGTCGGAGGGTCATTCTTCAAGGCATACACAGCTTCCAAGTCTTTGGGGTCAATGCGCACGCCTTCGGCTGACACCAAGCGGCCGACGTACCGCACTTCATTTTTAAAAAGGTCACATTTTGTGGGCCTGAGTTTCACTCCATGCGTCTGCAGGGCTCTCAAAACTTTCCTGAGCACTTCAATGTGATCTTCAAAGGTCTTTGCAAAACACAATATGTCATCCAGGTACGGGATGCAACACTCATCCCTCAGGGGTGCAAGCATTTCCTCCATACTGCGCTGAAATGCGGCTGGCGCATTTGTCAGGCCGAATGGTATGCGTACCCACTCAAATAGACCCCATGGGGTGATAAAGGCGGTCAGATGACGTGAACCTTCTGCAATAAACCCTTGATGGTATGCCTTTCCCTGATCTAAGATGGAGAACCAAGTATACCCCCCCAGGGTGTCTGTGAGATCTTGGATCCTGGGAAGGGGATGGCGGTCAGGGACTGTGCGATGGTTCAGAAGGCGATAGTCAATACATAGTCTAAGTGTCCCATCCTTTTTACGCACGCAAATGACTGGTGCGGAGTAGGGGGATTTAGACTTAACAATCCATCCTTTAGCAAGGAGATCCTCAATATACTCCTTGACCTCCTTGTACAAGGGTTTCGGAATGGATGCATAAGATTTTTGAATAGGGGTATTGTCTTTAAGTGCAATCGACATTTCTAAACTTTTGATACACCCCATGTCATTGTCATCTCGAGCAAATGCTCCTGCCTCCTCTTGCAAGAGTTGTTTGGCTATTTCCTGTTGTTCCTCTGTCAGGTGGTCAATGTTTACAGGTGGGTCCCATGGCTCCACCACACAAGATCTTGTATCCTGTTTGGTGTTTTGAGACACAGCATTTGGGGACTCAAAAGGAACTTTTGTTTCAGTCAGCTGTGGTTCGTCAGTTGATACTATCTTGACAACAGGCTCAATGCTGCCTAATATTGTTTTACAGGATAATGTGACCTCATGCTTGTTGTGGTTGCCTATGGGGATTCTCAAGCAGGGTACTTTTGCTTGGTTGATCTCCAAGAGACTGTCACCGACATCAAGCTGCTGTAACTGTGGGTTATTTTCATTGGGTTCAAAGAGCACCAGGGGGTTTGATGTGTCAAACATAGGTGGAATCCTGCACTTTACTTGTCTGACCGCACCGGCTGGAATAACAACATCATGAAATCCCACTTTAAGCCTACCATGTCTGACATCACTATCATGAGAGGCATGTGTCTGAATCAGACTGACAAGTGCTATTGCTTTGTCATTCTCAATGCTTAAGGCTCCACGTAGGAGGGTCACAAGGGCTGATATGAAGTCAGACTCACCCTTCGGTCCCATTATCAAGCATTCAATTACGTTAAAACCAATAAGGGGGCGGTCCATGGGCACACTACTTACTAAGAAGGGTACCTGTATTGATAGGTTTGGGTCGCTATTATCAGGGAGACTCACATTCACTCCCACCCAACCGTCATACGGCAAGGGCTCACCATTCACTGCGAGCACACTTAGAGGTTTACGCCCTATGAGATCTGCTAATGGGCGTGGCTTATGGTCGGGAAGGTAAGTTTTTACCCACTTACGATCAAGAAGACTCACTTGAGCACCTGTGTCAAGCAAACATTCAATAGTAAAATTGTTAATGTTGCACTTGACTCTGCATTTCTTTCCTACTAACTGGGCTACTTGTTCACGCACCTCAGTATCTTTGGACTGAAGAGAGGACATTCCAATGTTTCTTACATGTGCCGGTCTCTCCCCTGGTGGCTTCACCTCTGTAGGGCTCCAGGGGCTGCTGTTCATTATGGTGTGGACATCAGCAGGGGGTTGGTTAGCACTCTGGACACGAGGCCTCTTGAGACAGCCAACAGCTCTGTGCCCGACCTCCCCACATAGAAAACAATGGTGACATGGGCTTGTGCCTTCTTCAGCACACTTGGGGCAGCTATATTGTCTTGCTGTTTGCCTTGGCCTTGGTCTGGCATTTGTGCATCTACAGGGTTGTTCTAACGTTTGGTTAGCTGTGAGAGACTCAACCAGTTTTGTCAGGGCATCAACTTTGGAACTAAGTTCCTCTATCACATTGCTTTTATTCTTTGTCTTATGCTGTAATGTTTTTTCCATGTCCTTATCAGTCTCAAGTTGGGCACTGTGAGCATGTGTTACCTTTTGACGAGATCCGTGAGCAAGTCTTCGCTGCCTCTCACTCTCTTCACTGCACACCTGGCTCACATGCCGAATTAGTGCTTCATCTGACACAGCATAGTCGGACAACATTGGTTTAAGTTCGGTGCGAATGTCACTAAATTTGGGTAGGAGACCCTGGAGAATAGTGCGCAAAAACACATTCTGCACTGTACGAGGTTCATACTCAATGTCCATATTACCTTGTCTAGATGCAAACAGCACTTTTTGTTTTAGTCCAATCATCCTGTACAGGAACTGTTGGGGACTTTCACTCTCAAGCTGCCGGGTGCTCATTAACTCCTGGAACAACTCACTTCCACTTTTTCCACTTAAGTGGGAGCGCAAAAAGCTTCTGAGTTCACAGAATGTTAAATCATCCTTGTTAACTAGCATATCTTTGAACTGTCCGGGTCTGACAATACGGAGGATGCCCTGGATGATTTCACCTTCAGAGTAACTTGCTTTGAGCCCCTCATCTATCTGTTTACAAAGTCCATGGTAGCTAATATCTGACACACTGTCCCCCACCTGACCCCCGTGAATTTTAAATTCTCTACGCTGAAGTAGGGGTATATCTCGTAAAGGAACCATACTACTAGGGCGAGCGTGAGAAGCGGCTTGATGTAGTGTTTGGGTACCAGCTGAGGTGGGTGTGTGCATGGCGGTATGAGCTTGCCGTGTATCAGTCAAAGTAGGCATGTTTGTGGAGTCGTACATATGTGTTGCGTTATACGTGCGTGTCTTCTGTGTTTCATATTCAGATATCTTTCTCCCCAAAGACTCATAATTGGCCATTAATATTTGGTACTCGAGTGCTTGTGGATCAGCGGAAACATGTGGCAATGTGTCATCACTGTTGTCCCTCTGTCCCTGTTGCATAGTTGTCAGTTGTAAGGGTGGTGGGTTAATGATAACACTTTCTGTTTGCTTAGCGTGACGGACTTCGGCGAAACGACTGGCTCTGATGTCATTAATCGTATCTCTTAGAGATAGTAAGCATGAAATACCTTGGTCTTCTGACTCTAGTAGTGTCCTACAATTTAAGTAAGTACATATATAGTCAAAACAACTCTCTTCATCACCCTTAATTACCCCAGAAGAATCAACATCTGATACCGGTGTGATGTCCTCAATAATTTCAAAAAGTTCTTGTGCTGTCAACTCGTGGAGTATTTTCTTTACCTCCCACGTCAGCTCTTTACGTACACGTTCTCCCATGTTGATTGTGTTACTCAACGACAGACTGTAGCTTTGTTGTCTCGGGCAAGCGGTGCTGCACTCCTCCAGCGAAGGTCCCTCTCACACGAGTTGGTCCTGTTGCTGCCTCAGTCGCACACTGCTTCAACTTGCTTCTGCCGTCACGTCTGCCTTGGATTCGTAGATTAGGAGATCAGCATCTTCTTTTGTCGGATGCCGATCCCAGCGGTGCCTCCAGAATTCTGTTACAGGCCTCGCACTGAGTAGCCTGGTCCCAGTGTTCGATGTGGTGTGTCCTGTTTTATAGGAATAAAAACGAGACACAAAGTGCTTGATTGCGTTGTCATCTCAGGGTGTGACCTGACTTTTTTTTATTAAACATTTCTTGACTTCTTTACTCTCATTTGCATTTCTATTGTGCTTTTAATCACTTTCAAATAGTTTCGATAATGTTATTTCAATTCCCCATTTTTCATTCACATTGTTAAACAATGACATCCTTACTTTTGAAATTATAAAACAAATCCACAAAAACATGGAGGATTGATCGTTACATACCCCAACACTATATTTCTTGTGTAAAAACATCACGTAACGGTACTGTTACTTTAATGAACATCTTCCTTTAATGAACATCTTCATTTTACATCTTTGTACTGTATCCTGACATTGCTTCTTATTAATATTGCTGCTTTCTTGAACGCTTTTTTTGTCATTATAAATCAATTACAATTACACACATTGTTACCTGACTATACCTATAATACTTCTTAACAATCACAGTTTATCTTTAACAAGTCTCCACTGCCGCCGACATTCCCGCCCAACCACGCGCTCGCACACAAAGGGAGACATCGCTTATTGAACATAACAAATTTCATCACAAATACACACTTTTAACAACATACTTCGATATTTCTATTTTCAGAAACGCTTATAATTGCTTGGAGACAAATGTGTTAATATTATCACACTTTACCGACCTGTTTTATAGGAATAAAAACGAGACACAAAGTGCTTGATTGCGTTGTCATCTCAGGGTGTGACCTGACTGAGACACGGAAGTACTAACAAGCACCTCCCATTTCCTCCTTTCCTATAGGAGTGCTCCCTCTGCTGGCGTGGCGGAATAACATGTCTTGTGGCATTCAGCTTGGAAACATACACTTAAACTGTGACTTTAGATATGAAAATACCTCGAACTAAATTAGGATACTCTATTTACACATTCATTTTACAAAACAATTGTGACTACTAATTGTAAGTGTCACACGTACAACCCTAATCAGGTGATATGTTTCTCTGGTAAATATGATGACTACTTGTCACCATAAAACTGTGTGAAAACCACCTGCTGCTACTGCAGTCAGTTATGGACGCGTCCACCAATTAAACATCTTTATTGGTAAGTTCATGATATTTGACAGATTCTAATACTATAGTTGAAGCACTGTGGTTTTATAACAACTCTCCACTTGATGCACAGCTTGCTTTTTTCTGTATTTAATTGTTGTTGCTTGAGCAAACAACAGTAATTACCTGGTAGATTTTCCAAAAGTGTTTTGTTTACATCTTCTTTTCCTAAAGTTTATGGATTGCAATGCACTGAATTAATTAGTTCTATTATTTGTTTATAATTAATGCAGGAACTGTCTGTTTTGTGTGTGTCTATTAAAAAAATAAACACATGACTTTGTTCTGACCTGATACATCGATAGATAGATTAGAAGGATAGATTCCTTTTGCATTGAATAGTATCGCATCGAATTGTAATGTTTTAAAATGTATTGTTAGTGAATTGTATCGTAACCCATGTATCTAGATTCATATCGGATCGCCATTTGCGATAGAAATGCACACGCCTAATGTGTATATATTAGGGCTGTCAAAGTTAACGCTATAACACGTTAACTATAAATTTCTATAATGGCACATATTTTTTTAACGGGCGATTAAGGCAAGCACTTATTTTTTGACACTTCTGCGGTGCCGTAGCGGGGGAACTTGGCTGCAGTTCACTTTATACTGATGAGCCACAAGCAAGCAGAAATGGATAAAGAAAAGGGTACATTATGGAAATATCAGCTTCAAGGCAAATTGTTCTCCCAAAAAGAAAGGACTCTTTTCCGCCGTAATCGACATTGATAACATAACATATAGATTGTTACTGTGACTGATTCAGTAAGTAAAATGACATAAACGCTCAACAGAAATGAAAGGAAACAGGACGTCGAAAGGAAACTTTTTATTGCAAACATCAAAACATGTCAAGATACTTTCTCAAACCAATCACACACTTTTTCGGCTTCAAAATAAAAGCCCTTCACTATACATTCGGTTTAACTACGTTTAGGGTTTCACCTTAATGTACGGGCTTCATATTAGCCGCCACACCTAACAAAATAAAGTAATGTAATGTATTGTAGCGTCCAGAAGAAAACAAAAAGTCTGATGCTCTTTTTAGCTTTTATGGCTAATTCCAGCAAGTATTTCCTCCGTGCTCACACGTCTGTCTCCGTGTTTCACTCCGAGACACACAACACTTGTTCATTCTCCGCCGACATGGTGTGTTCAAAGACCATGGGAATAATGACAACCATAACACACTAACATACACAGACACCAACCATACGCACAGGGTTGTCTGGAGCGGAGGCAGCGCGTCCGTGCTGTGGACGTACTTTAATATATACCCACTAACAGTGATCTTCACAATTTAAGATAACACTGGCGGCTTTTAATGAGAAAAATGCTCCCAGCAACGTGAAGCAAGTGTGCTTTTTGTCAAGGACGTGGCGCGACAGAATCTAAACAGAGTCTCTAAACACGGGTACAGTCGCCAATAAAACTAAAAATAGATGCTAGATTTATTGCCAGACGTTTTTATTATAGAAAAAGTGACTACAAGTATTGGAGAAATCTAAAAAAAAAATACCAATAAAAAATTCTCTAAAAAGTACATTGTACAATGAGAAGCAACAATTTAAAAATAGAACAAAACAATATTATGGAAGAGAAAAAATGTTAATACTATACTTAATAACAGATTTGTTTTAAATGTATATTCACATCCATTTTTAAAGAATATATGCATCATGTCAAATCATGCAATGACATCATATCGACCACCTCCCTAACCACGCCCCCACCGCCACAGGTATTTTGGCAATTTAGGGGAAACCCTGACATTAAAAAAATGAGAATGTCTTACATTACTATCATGCTTTGTCAGAGATGTTTTGTAATGTTATTCTGTGATATTTGCACCTAAAGAAATGCTAGTACATCAGTTTAGGAATATGGGGTTTAGTGGGGGGTATTTTTCTGGCTGGCTGAAATATTGTCTAATTTCCTTTATAACATGTTCTGGTCGAGTCCTCAATTCCAGAATTATTAGCAGGCTGAATATTACATTTTATTATTTAATAGAGAAGATGAAACCATTGTCATGCAGCAATATGAAGCCCCCAACCCCTGAGAATGATCTGTCTAGGGTACACTTATTAATGATGAAAATGTATATCTGCGATTATTGCGATTAATTTTGAGTTAACTACGAACAAAATGTGATTAATTGTGATTAAATATTTTAATCGTTTGACAGCCATTATAAAAATACGTTATGTGTATATACCCTTCTACCTTGGGAAATGTGTACTGCATTCGTAAGTGTATCTGTGAGTAATATGCAACTTTAAGTATTTGATAAGTATTTAATACTGCAATATTGTTTAATTAAGGACACTTATGTCTCGCTTGTGTGCTATTTTGTGCTTAGCTGTCGTGTAGCTGCTACTTCCAAGTAGTTTATAGCCTACCATGTTTACCTTTTGTAAATGACTAAAATACAAGAAAGGACCAACCTTGTGAGCTTATTGGAGGTCTTTTAGATGTTAGCTGGCTGTTTAGCATTGTACATGTAAATGTGCTGCAGGACTGCTTGTATCAGAAGTTTTAGTGCAAGCCGATCTAATCTGATACTTTTTGCATTATTAAGCAAAAGAGAAACAAAGGTTTTAATATGATAATCTAAGAATTTCAGACATCTGACTCCTCTGGCCTCTTGTTCATTAAATCTATGATGGATGATTATACTTATTTTTTTGTGGATTTTGGATCGATATCGCATATTAACATCGGTTTAGGACAAGGGTGTTAAACTCATTTTAGCTCAGGGGCCGCATGGAGGAAAATCTGTGCACACGTGGGCCTGACTATTAAAATCATGGCATTAAAACTAAAAAATAAAGACAACTTTAGATTTTAATTAAATTAAATTTTAGTTTTCTTTGTCTTACATTGGCCAAAAATAGAACAAACAAATTCTGAAAATATTACAATAATATATATATATAAAAAAATACTGCCAGCGGTAAAGTTTAGATTCGTGAAGGAAAGAAGAAAGTGAATAAATGTTTATAACTGAATAAATATTATGCATAATTTTTTTTTTTTTTTGTATTATTTTTTTTTAATGAATTAAGTAACGTTTATGACAACTTTTCTCCTAAACACAATATAAACGTGAGATATAACAGAATAATGCTTTCATTTAGCCTTGCGATGAGGTGGCGACTTGTCCAGGGTGTACCCTGCCTTCCGCACGAATGCAACTGAGATAGGCTCCAGCACCCCCCGCGACCCCGAAAGGGACAAGTGGTAGAAAATGGATGGATGGAGGGATGCTTTCATTTATCATTTGTTTTCAAAAGGATTACAAAAAAAGTTGGACCCCAAAAATGTTTCTGTGGGACCCCATTTTTATGACTTGATGGGGTCAATGGGACCCCATTTTGAAAATTGCTAGCGCCAACACTGATCGAGTATTGGAGGGTGCAAAACAGCAGCAGGTGGCTGAGGCCGGCGGGCCGGTTCTAATACTAATCAAATATCATCCCGTGGGCCACAGATAATTCATCCGGCTATAGATAATTCATCCGGCCCGCGGGCCTTGACTTTGACACCCCTATTTGTAATAATTGGATGATTTATTTAAACCAGCCAAAATGCAAGTTACAGCCAGCATTTATGTTTTAATGAAATGAAGAAAATCTATTTAAATTAGGCCTGTCAAAACTAATGTGTTGAGGCATGTTATTAAATCACAAAAAATATTCCATAAATAATTTATCTACGCAGATGTATTTCTAATGCACATGCTCCTTTCTTTACCTGGTTACATGAAATGCCGCACAGGTTGTTATGCAGTCAGTGATCAGGTCAGATACGTCAGTGCAAAGATGAGCGAGGAGACTCTGACTCCTGTGCTCACTGAAAAATGTTGTCTCAAAATACTTCCCAGATGCAAAGCAAAGCAAAACCAAAGCATTTTGCATATGTTGCAGTAATGCATTCTCTCATCAACAAAGCTCAAGAAGTAAAAAATATAATCAAAAACAACGTAAGCGGATTAAACCTGCAGCAATGTTGTCGACCAAAGTACCACACATTAGCTAAGCGACGCTTTTGTAGCAATTAATCGAAATTGTGATAAAGCTTTGACAACAATCACTGAAATACACTCAAAAAGTTTGATATAAGGCGGTCCAATATAAAGCAACATTCCATATAACGAGATCGTGACATGGACCCCGAATTTTGGCCCAATTTTTTCCCACAAGGGTCCATTGCAATGTTTTGTTTTTTTTTTACCAAATTATTGCGTATATATAAAATTACACAGTAAATCTTTAGGAAATTCTCCAAACAAGAAAGAATTAAAAACAAAATACCTAAACCAAAATAACAAAATCTCGACCCAAACCTATTGGGGGATAGTGCTCGCTAGGGATGTCCCGATCCGATATTTGGATCGGATCGGCCGCCGATATTTGCAAAAAAATGTGTATCGGCAAGGCATGGGAAAATGCCGATCCAGATCCAGTTTTAAAAAAAACTCAGGTCCGTGTTTTCCAACGCACTGATTTAAATAATACATTCCACTTTTCTGCTGCTCCCTAATTTGCGTTCCGCATTTTCCAGCACACCTTTAACACATCCACAGGTCTGTGGATTCTCACGCAGTTTCTTTTCGCTGCTGGCATTACACGACAGGCTCTTCTCACTCTTTCTTGTGTCTCCCTCTCACAGACAGCAAGCGCACCTTCTTACACACGTCACATACGGTCACGTCATACGTCACATACGTATACGTCCTCTCCCAGCAGAGAGGTATCAGCATGGCTAACGTTAGCTGTGATGCTAGCGCATCCGTGCGAGTAACGTTCCCTCTAAGGTGCGCGCCTGTGCAATTGCGCACTGCTCAAGCGTCCTCTGCGCACGGCAAATCTATGCCACGCACAAAATCAAATAAAAAAATAAGCGCATAACAATTTTCGACACACAGACACGACAGAGAAAACAGTTTTCGTCATCATTGTTCAAATATTGTAACGTCTGTCCAGACGCTTATCTCCATTCGGTGCCACACGTCCACACCATCAAAATGCCGAGGCAAACATTTCCACATCAACACCGTATGAAAAAAATTGTGATTTTTTTTAGTTGTGATTTCCTTCTCTGCATGAAAGTTTAAAACTAGCATATATTAATGCAGTATGAAGAGGAATGTTTTAATGTAGACACATAGAATCATCATACTGCTGTGATTATATGCATCAAGTGTTCATTCAAGGCTAAGGCAAAATATCCACATATAAATCGTGAATCACAATATGGCCTTAAAATATTGCAATATTAAAAAAAGGCCATATCGCCCAGCCCTAGTTCAATGATGCCATTTCTGTTTGTCATGTATAATTTTGTCTATTTTGTGTTTATCCTTGAATAAACAGGTCAGTTTCTTGTTACCAACCATTGTGTATTATTCAAACTCCCCTAATTCAGCTGGCTAGTTGTTATCAAGAGTACTAAAACCCTTTTCAACATAATTCTAACAACTAAGTAGGCTAAATAACTTTAAACTTTAATACATGCTCAGATAGGCCAGTATCGGTCAGTATCGGTATCAGATCGGAAGTGCAAAAACAATATCGGTATCGGATCGGAAGTGCAAAAACCTGAATCGGGACATCCCTAGTGCTCGCCCCATTTCATGACGTGAGAGCACAATCCACCATTCACGTCACGTCATGTGGGGGGCACTATCCCCCAAGCTGGTTTAAGCAGTTGAGCTACAGCGCATACCTTTTTTTTTTTTTTAAATGAAAATGGTAAAAGAAAAATCAGGATTTCCATATAACGCAGGGGTGTCAAACGTACGGCCCGCGGGCCGGATCAGGCCCGCAAACAGGTTTTATCCGGCCCGCAGGATGAGTTGCTAAGTATAAAAATGAGTCAACATTTTTGACTGAAAGAAATTGCTGTTCTAAATGTGTCCACTAGATGTCGCAATAGTAATTATTTTTTATCTTTTTAGATTATGCTACATATGTAAACCACATGATGTTAGTCACCAGTAGAGGGAAATGAGCAAACTAATAAATAACATCCTGTAATTTGGTTTTGATATTATTTTTTTATCTTGATAAATTGAAAATTAACAGCAATCAGTTGACTGATGAACATTATCACATAACTTATTCAGAAAGTGTAAATAACGACAAAGATATAATACTATTAACCGCAGCATGTAAGTGCAAAAAAAAAACCCAACAACATTATGATTTGTACATTTTCAGAATGTGCTTATTCCATTTGTAAACAAAGAAAACAATCTGAAGTTGTCTTTATTTTTAAGTTATCGTGCCATGATTTTACCAGTCCGGCCCACTTGGAGTAGATTTTTCTCCAGGTGGCGCCCGATCTAAAAAGAGTTTGACACCCCTGATATAACGCAATCTTTGGAATAACGCGATTGGTATTTTATAGACCCCAACAACCACGTTATATCAAACTTTGAGTTTATAACATCATTAGAGGAATGACAGACTGACACATCTCCTACACATGCAGCATTGTTATTATATGAACACATTATCATTTCATGTTGATGATAATAATTCACAAGCCTTATCCTACATCTCTCCTTCTCACTCCTCTCCCCACTGCGCTAATTAGTATCCATGGTAACAGAGTGTTGCTGAGCTGATTGTCAGGCTGCCCACTCAGCCAGCACAGCTCTGAAACTCATGCATAACCCCACACAAATATGTATTTACACACGCACACGTATTCGTAGCTCACACACACACACACACACATATGCATTACTGTTGCACTGACACACACATTGTGGTTTAGCTTCCCTCTCATGTGGTGTGTTTCTCTTCTTTTATAAACGCACGTTCAGTAGCCAATGCATGCTGTCATGTACGTATATTAAAATGGTATCGTTTAGTCCTCTATTTTACCCCAGAAACACACAAAACTTCGATATGCTGTGAACTAAGAAGCTAGCCCTCTCAGGGCAGTGCAGAAACAAAGACAGAAACAGAAATACCAAAGTAGGTTAGAGCAAAGCATTCTGGGAACACAGGATACCCCCTGGGCCTCTGCAAGACACACTCTATTCTTTCTTCTTCACGTTGCTTCAAGATTTGATTCTTTCTTTCACCCTCTACCCCTACATTGCACAATTTTCAGATTTTTTATTTTTTTTTGTCGCTACCTGGTGGGATGTAACACATGGCATTCTCATGGGAGAGAAAATTTGAAAATTATATAAATCAGGGGTGTCTAAAGTACAGCCCACAGCTGATTTATTTTGCCGGCCCTATGGCACGTTCTAAAAAAAACTATTACCAAAAACAAAAAAACATAAAAAGAGGAATAAATCAGCACAGAGGTTTAATCAGTGGCCTGAGACTGGAAGGTCGTGAGTTCAAACCCCGGCCGAGTCATACCAAAGACTATAAAAATGGGACCCATTGCCTCCCTGCTTGGCACTCTGCATCAAGGGTTGGAATTGGGGTTTAAATCCCCAAATTATTCCCAAGCGCGGCCACCGCTGCTGCTCACTGCTCCCCTCACCTCCCAGGAGGTGAACATGGGGATGTGTCAAATGCAGATGATAATTTCACCACAGCTAGTGTGTGCGTGACTCTCGTTGGGACTTTAACTTTAACTTTAATGCAACAAGGAAAAAGTTGAAATGTCGATGCTAATAATACAATGGCAGGCCACTTTTTCCACACTCGTTTCCACTAAATTCAGAGCATGCAGGGGCCATTTTAATATTTGTTTAAAAATGTTCAAAACAGAAATTACATATTACATACTGCATTACATTACATACGTAAAGACATAGATTTGTGTCGGCTTTGTGTTATAAGTAACATTATTAGTGATATACAGTCGTGGTCAAAAGTTTACATAGACTTGTAAAGAAGATAATGTCATGGCTGTCTTGAGTTTCCAAAAATTTCTACAACTCTTATTTTTTTGTGATAGAGTGATTGGAGCACATACTTGTTGGTCACAAAAAACATTGATGAATTTTGGTTCTTTTATGAATTTATTATGGGTCTACTGAAAATGTGACCAAATCTGCTGGGTCAAAAGTATATATACAGCAATGTTAATATTTGGTTACATGTCCCTTGGCAAGTTTCACTGGAATAAGGTGCTTTTGGTAGCCATCCACAAGTTTCTGGCAAGCTTCTGGTTGAGTTTTTGACCACTCCTCCTGACAAAATTGGTGCAGTTCAGCTAAATTTGTTGGTTTTCTGACATGGACTTGTTTCTTCAGCATTGTCCACACGTTTAAGTCAGGACTTTGGGAATACCTTAATTCTAGCCTGATTTCGCCATTTCTTTACCACTTTTGACGTGTGTTTGGGATCATTGTCCTGTTGGAACACCCAACTGCGCCCAAGACCCAACCTCCGGGCTGATGATTTTAGGTTGTCCTGAAGAATTTGGAGGTAATCCTCCTATTTCATTGTCCCATTTACTCTCTGTAAAGCACAAGTTCCATTGGCAGCAAAACAGGCCCAGAGCATAATACTTCCACCACCATGCTTGACGGTAGATATGGTGTTCCTGGGATTACAGGCTTCACCTTTTCTCCTCCAAACATATTGCTGGGAATTGTGGCCAAACAGCTAAATTTTTGTTTCCTTTTTTAAAAATTAATATTATGTTTATAAACTCAGGAAATACATCCCTGGACACATGAGGACTTTGAATATGACCAATGTATGATCCTGTAACTACTTGGTATCGGATCGATACCTACATTTGTGGTATCATCCAAAACTAATGTAAAGTATTAAACAACAGAAGAATAAGTGATTATTACATTTTAACAGAAGTGTAGATAGAACATGTTGAAACAGAAAATAATCAGATATTAACAGTAAATGAATAAGTAGATTAATAATAAATTTTTACAGCTTGTCCTTTATAATTTTGACAACATAAAATGAGAAATGACACAATATGTTACTGCATACGTCAGCAGACAAATTAAAAGCCTTTGTTTGCTTACTTGCTACTAAAAGACAAGTCTCGTATGTTCACTATTTTATTTAAGGACAAAATTGTTTTTCGATTGCAATAAGAAACATATGTTTAATGTGCCGTAAGATTTTTTGTTAAAATAAAGCCAATAACGCAATTTTTTGTGGTGCCCCTTATTTAAAAAAAGTACCGAAAAGTGTCGAAAAGTATCAAAATACATTTTTGTACCGGTAGTAAAATATTGGTATCGGGACAACACTAATAATAGGTTTAAAAAACACATTTATTATCAACTGTCTGGAATGGACTTCTGCTGTCATTAGGTTGAAGTTGGAGCGGAAATTGTTTTTGGCGACACCTCGTGGCCACAACAGCTTTGCACAAGTAAATGCGCCGCGGGACTGCTTGTATTTTAGATGCATGACGATAAAATCAGAATTTTTTGCCGGTATCACACCAATATCAAATCGGGACATCCCTAGTGTTTAGTATCAAAATTCCATCTTTTTCTCAGTACATTATGTATTTTTGGTTTACGGGCCAACAAAACTCAAGCTGCGGACTGCAATGGCCCCCGGGCCGCACTTTGGAGACAAATGATCTATACATTGTGTTGGTTAAAAAAAAAAATCGATATCAAAATGGCCCCCGCATCGTTGAATTTTTCATTACGCAGCCCTTAGTGGAAAACGTTTGGAGACTCCTGACCTGACTTAACCTGACCTTTTGCTGCTGGACTCTTGAAAGAGATTCCGCAGCCTCCGAAGCAGAACTTCTACATTCTGTAACAGCTTCTTCCTACAGGCCATAAGACTTTTGAACACTAAAAATAATCCATTCATTCTCCCTCAAACCCACAGGACTACCTCACTGGACTGTAAAATAAAACATAACATACATCACAAATGTGCAATATATTTATTTTTATGTAAATATTGTTTCGGTTTTTATTAATTACATGCTTGCTGCTGTTTTTATCCTGCACTAATACGAGCCAAAGGCAAATACATTTTGTTTTTATCTGCACTGTAATGTAAAAATTTGAATGACAGTAAAAAAAATTCTTAGTCTAAATCCTCTTCCCATTCTGCATGTGTCAAAATGCTGAACTTATTGCTTTCGTCCTTGGTCGGGCGTAGAAACAGGTTGTGGCGACTTTGCGTAGGGCTCCGAGATCCGTGGTTGCCCCGTTTTGCGTGAAGAATCGCAGGTAAAAATGTCAATGAATGCGCGTCATATGAAATTTTACGGCAAACTTCTTCCTAACCACTTCCTGCTGCGTCACTGATAAGAGCAAAACGGCAAATATCCCTACTTACCCAGTGGCTCCACTGAAATCCTAGTCATAGCTGAGATAGCAAGGTTTATAAATTTGTTCTAATGATGTTGAAATTGTTATTGTTTACAGGTGTACGTTTTAATGATTGAACAATCTCTTTCCCATGAATGTGTTTCAGTACGAAACATGCACCAAATCAAATTCAAGTTTGAATAAAAAAAGTATAAAAATCATCTCACAAAAGTGTAAAAATATTTTGTAATCGGGAGGCTCAAAATAAAATTCTGTCTATGGCCCCGATTTAGCCTGAGGCAGCCCTGCGTAGAAATGCTCATGGTATGTATTCTCCAGTGGCGGGCCGTGCCTTTCCCACCTAGGCCTTCAGTAATGTCCGACTTCAAAGATTACCTCACAAAATACCATAATTGATTGACCATAATTGATGACCACATAACCATTGCTGGAGAAATACTATACAGGAACACATTTACGCCCTACTGGGCATTGAACACCTCAACAGTGTACAAAACGGGTTATTTTCTGACGCATTTAAAAATCTATTAAAACGCATCAGCAATTAAAACATATCTTATGTGGTACTGTCAAAATTAAAATTGCAAAAAACATATTAAAAGTGAAAACATTTAATATTTTAACTCACAATTAGTAGAACCTATTCGATGCCGCATAAGCCGTTGTCGGCTTATTCGAGTAGAAATGGCGAGCATTTCATCGCCAGAACAGCTGAGCTGAACAGCTTCAGGTGTTGGTGGACATCGTCTCACAAGATGTAGTTTCTCTTTAAATATACTTCTTGAAAACGGCCTTGCAAATATATATCTGCCACCAAATCAACGTTTTGTTCTCCTTCTCTGCTATCCCGGTCTGGCTACGACGCAACACTTCCCGCTTCCTGCTAAATTGAAACTTGTGAATGGAGAATCAGAATCAGAATCAGAAATACTTTATTAATCCCTGAGGAGAAATTAAAATAGTCACTTGGATACTCACTTTGGAATGATGTGAGTATCCAATCACAGTCTCGTTAACATCAGGCTACTTGGATAGGCTACTGTCAACAACTTGTGATCTTATTGGCTATCGCAACTGTCTATCAACTCTATGTGTTCTCAAATTCATCCGCTAACCGATGAGTATCCAATCACAGGACGCGTAAACCTCACATTCAGCGTGAGGCCATCTAGAAGGCCTTACTGACAACAACTCGTGATCTGATTTGCTATCGCAACTTTCTATCAACTGTATGTCCCCGATCACTTACAGTGCACGGACTTCTGCATTGTTGATTCTGAAGGCCTTTGGAAGATTTCGTACAGCATGGCAACATAAGCTAACTGAATTCTGATTGGATACAAACTAAAACTAAAAACAACAGCACTGGAAGGAGCATAATATGACATGAAGAGAATATGAATACATTTAGATATTTAGGGAAAGTAAATAAAAAAAATGTTTATCTTTAATTATGATCATGATTTCTGGTTATGTTAGGCCAGCAGAGAAGGCCTTGCTGGCCCTGACGGCACACCACTGACATTCTCATGCTGTTCCGCTTGATGTCCACTCAACAGGGCCTCACATGTACCGACAAAGAAAGAAGCAGTAACAAAATTCTGTCTCATTTGCTTTCATACCGCTGGTTCTCATTAGGGTCACAGGTGAGCTGGAGTCTATCCCTGTTGAACAAATGACTACTGACTGCATGCGAAGTGAACAAGCTACGTAGTTATATCAATAAATGCAAGGATCTGCCGATGTGTTTACAGTGGTCCAAGTTCTGCTAGACAACAGGAGAACTCTAATATTTTTAGTAATTTGCTGCAAAATGTCTGTCTCACAAGTTTTGAACTGAACTCTGGGGCCGGTATTTTGTCATTCCAGAGCAGGATTTTGCCAGTTGAATTGTTTTAGGTTTAGAGGCTCCAATAAGCTGAACATGCATGTTTTTGGGACGTCCACCTTCGATAATATTACTTTAATTTATTTGAATATTGCTAGTGTGTGAATGTGAGTGTGAATGTTGTCTGTCTATCTGTGTTGGCCCTGCGATGATGTGGCGACTTGTCCAGGGTATACCCCGCCTTCCGCCCGATTGTAGCTGAGATAGGCTCCAGCGCCCCCCGCGACCCCAAAGGGAATAAGCGGTAGAAAATGGATGGATGGATGGATTGCAAATAATGTATTTGGATAGTAATCCGTTGTTTTAAATACAGTGATTCTCAAACTGTGGTAGAGATACGTGTAACACAGGCGCTATCTAGTGGTATGCCAAAGAATTACTTCATTAAAGCACAGCGCTTTATTTTTCTATACTTACACAGTGTTACTCTTCAAACTGTGTGTAATGTTACAGTGGCCAAAAATATTAAATATACTTGTTGAATAAAACCTGTATCTTGTTTTTAATGAATACTTAGCTCAACTACGCTACTGTATTTTAATGTTGGTCAATGGTGGTACTTGAGAGCCAAAGGTTTTCTGAAGTGGTACATGGTGAAACAAGTTTGAGAAACCCTGCTCTGGGCTGATTGCCTGTCAAATGGACACAACTATTCACCCTTACATAAAAACATCATACACTATTCAAACTGTTGCATTATTTTGCAGTACAATATTCAACAGACTATTGTAACTGCCATTATTATGTAATCTGATGAGCTAAACATTTTTCTTTTGGGTCCGTAAGTAGAGTGGCGCGCCATCGTGCATTCCACTGCCCCTGGGCACCAACTCGTCACATTGCTATGTTACCATTACTCTCTCTCCTGCATTCATCCCTCTCCTCGTGTCCCTTCTACTCCCATCTAGATAAGGATGCTCATGATGGGATGTATAGATTGCTTGTTTCCCTCACTGCCTCACTTCACCCCAGTAATGCACGTAAAGAATACAACTGGCGCTTTCAGCATGTAAGGCATTCATTTGTGTATGTGTTTTTATGTATATTCTTTTGTGTGTGTGTGTGTGTGTGTGTGTGTGTGTGTGTGTGTGTGTGTGTGTGTGTGTGTGTGTGTGTGTGTGTGTGTGTGTGTGTGTGTGTGTGTGTGTGTGTGTGTCCTCGGTCTTTTCACTGTGTGACCGTCCCAGAAAGGCAGACCTCAGGGAGTTGTGTTCCACTTTAACTCCTTTATTAATTCGCTCATCACTGCCACGATGTTTGGTAGGATGGATTGGACAAAGGGAGCAAAATGGAGAAAGATAAGTGTATAATAAACAATCTGAAGTGGAAGTGATTTTTTAAAAGCCATATATAAGGCATTACATTTTAAAATTTAATATTAAATTGTTTTTTAAATAAAGGATTTTTTATGTACAAATAAATACAAAAGTATATCAGACTATTTTGGAAAGAGATGCTCACTTCATTAAACAAATTAATAATAACTCTATACGTTGTCATCCATTTCAGTGTTTCCCTCAGACCAACAATCAATTTATGGTGGTGGGTGCGTGACCGGGGCAGTCTCGATTACATAATCGCATAATTTACACAATTGTTCTGTGATGTATGTATTTGTTTCAAAAAAGGCTAAACAAAACATACATGTATAAACAAATATGTGTTATTAGTATCAACTAGTGTTGTCCCGATACCAATATTTTGGTACCGGTACCAAAATTATTTCGATACTTTTCGGTACTTTTTGGTACTTTTCTAAATAAAGGGGACCACAAAAAATTGCGTTATTGGCTTTATTTTAACAAAAAATCTTACGGTACATTAAACATATGATTCTTATTGCAAGTTTGTCCTTAAATAAAATAGTGAACATACAAGACAACTTGTCTTGTATTAGTAAGTAAGAAAACAAAGGCTCCTAATTTAGCTGCTGACGTATGCAGTAACATATTGTGTCATTTTCCATTCTATTATTTTATCAAAATTATTAAGGACAAGTGGTATAAAATTAATTATTAACCGACTTTGATTGATTGATTGATTGATTGAGACTTTTATTAGTAGGTTGCACAGTGAAGTACATATTCCGTACAATTGACCACTAAATGGTAACACCCGAATAAGTTTTTCAACTTGTGTAAGTCGGGGTCCACTTAAATGGATTCATGATACAGATATATACTATCAGATATATACTATCATCATAATACAGTCATCACACAAAATAATCATCAGGGTATATACATTGAATTATTTACATTATTTACAATCCGGGATGTGGAGGGGGGGGTTAGGTTTGGTTGTCATCATCAGTCATCAACAATTGAGAACAGAGAAATGGATATTGAAACAGTGTAGGTCTGACTTGGTAGGATATGTACAGCAAGTAGTGGACATAGAGAGAGAGAGAGAGAGAGATCAGAAAGCATAAGAAAAAGTACAATCCGGGGAGGGTGTTAGTTTAGGGTTGAAGTTGCCTGGAGGTGTTCTTTTAGTGCGGTTTTGAAGGAAGATAGAGATGCTCTTTCTTTTACACCTGTTGGTAGCGCATTCCACATTGATGTGGCATAGAAAGAGAATGAGTTAAGACCTTTATTAAATCGGAATCTGGGTTTAACGTGGTTAGTGAAGCTCCCCCTGGTGTTGTGGTTATGGCGGTCATTTACGTTATGGAAGTAGTTTGACATGTACTTCGGTATCAGGGAGGTGTAGCGGATTTTATAGACTAGGCTCAATGCAAGTTGTTTTACTCTGTCCTCAACCCTGAGCCAGCCCACTTTGAAAAAGTGGGTAGGAGTGAGGTGTGATCTGGGGTGGAGGTCTACAAGTAATCTGACTAGCTTGTTCTGGGATGTTTGGAGTTTAGATTTGAGGGTTTTGGAGGTGCTAGGGTACCAGTAGGTGCATGCGTAATCGAAAAAGGGTTGAACGAGAGTTCCCGCTAGAATCCTCATGGTGCTTTTGTTGACCAGAGAGGAGATTGTATAGAGAAATCTCGTTCGTTGGTTGACCTTTTTGATTACCTCGGTTGCCATTTTATCATAGGAAAGATTAGCCTCTAGAATGAAACCTAGGTAGGTGACCTCATCTTTCTTGGTGATAACAATGTCACCCACTTTTATAGTGAAGTCATTGACTTTCTTAAGGTTGATGTGGGACCCAAACAGGATGGATTCCCTTTTACCCAAGTGTATGGATAGCTTGTTGTCAGCGAGCCAGGTGCAAGTTCTACAGGGTTCAGCACTGAGGATTTTCTCCACCTGTGACTTGTCCTTGCCGGATACCAGCAGGGCCGAGTCATCCGCAAACAAGAACAATTCACAGTCGCATGCTTATGACAAGTTTCCTCCGCCGGGTGGCAGGGCTCTCCCTTAGAGATAGGGTGAGAAGCTCTGTCATCCGAGGGGAGCTCAAAGTAAAGCCGCTGCTCCTCCACATCGAGAGGAGCCAGATGAGTTGGTTCGGGCATCTGGTCAGGATGCCACCCGATCGCCTCCCTAGGGAGGTGTTTAGGGCACGTCCGACCGGTAGGAGGCCACGGGGAAGACCCAGGACACGATGGGAAGACTATGTCTCCCGGCTGGCCTGGGAACGCCTCGGGATCCCCCGGGAAGAGCTGGACGAAGTGGCTGGGAAGAGGGAAGTCTGGGCTTCCCTGCTTAGGCTGCTGCCCCCGCGACCCGACCTCGGATAGCGGAAGTGGATGGATGGATGGATGCTTATGACAAGCCGTTTATGTATATTAGGAACAGTAAAGGCCCCAATGTACTGCCTTGGGGGACTCCACAGCTTACTGAGAGGGAGGGGACACGGTGCCGTTCACCTCTACCACCTGTTCCCTCCCCTCCAAGTAAGATTGCATCCAGCTCGATGAAGTTTTATCAAATCCGATTGCTCTGAGCTTATCCAACAGAGCAATCGACTTGTTCATTTACTGTTAATATCTGCTTACTTTTTCTTCCAACATGTTCTATCTAGACATCTGTTAAAATATAATAATCACTTATTTTTCTGTTGTTTGATACTTTACATTAGTTTTGGATGTTACCACAAATTTGGGTATCAATCCGATTCCAAGTCGTTACAGGATGATACATTGGTCATATTCAAAGTCCTCATGTGTCCGAGACCTATTTCCTGAGTTTATAAACATGATATAAATTTAAAAAAACCAAAGAAGTTGTGATGCCAAAAGAATATCGACATAATCATAGTAGTATCGACTAGATACGTTACTGTACTTGGTATCATTACAGTGGATGTTAGGTGTAGATCCACCAATGGCGTTTGTTTACATTTTGATGCCGGTGAGCTACGATGTGGAGTGACATATGTTTAGCTATTCCTCGTCCTGCAGGGATGATACTTGTAAGAAACTCACTTTATTTGTCACAATGGAGGCGAGGATTAGTGATTTAGAAGTAGCTAAAACACTGCCGACTGGGGCTGGACTCTAGCCGCTAGCTAGCTAACCATGTCTTAAAGCACCTCTTCCGGCGGCCGTTTCAGTGTTATAACTTCACCTTTATTGTTAGTTTTTAAGCCAAAATGCATCCCTTCTCCCTTTTCTATCTACCGTACACACTGTCTGTTTGTAAGTACTCCGTGATTGTGCATTGCGTAACATGCTCGTAAACCAACAATGACACGACTGGGGCGCGGGGGTGGGTGGCGGATCGTTACTTTTCAGAGGCGGTATAGTACCGAATATGATTCATTAGTACAAACCCCGTTTCCATATGAGTTGGGAAATTGTGTTAGATGTAAATGTAAACGGAATACAATGATTTGCAAATCATTTTCAACCCATATTCAGTTGAATATGCTACAAAGACAAGATATTGGATGTTCAAACTCATAAACCTTATTTATTTTTTGCAAATAATAATTAACTTAGAATTTCATGGCTGCAACACATGTCAAAGTAGTTGGGAAATGGCATGTTCACCACTGTGTTACATGGCCTTTATTTTTAACAACACTCAGTAAAGGTTTGGGAACTGAGGAGACAAATTTTTTAAGCTTCTCAGGTGGAATTATTTCCCATTCTTGCTTGATGTACAGCTTAAGTTGTTCAACAGTCTGGGGGTCTCTGTTGTGGTATTTTAGGCTTCATAATGCGCCACACATTTTCAATGGGAGACAGGTCTGGACTACAGGCAGGCCAGTCTGGTACCCGCACTCTTTTACCATGAAGCCACGTTGATGTAACATGTGGCTTGGCATTGTCTTGCTGAAATAAGCTGGGGCGTCCATGGTAACGTTGCTTGGATGGCAACATATGTTGCTCCAAAACCAGTATGTACCTTTCAGAATTAATGGCGCCTTCACAGATGTGTAAGTTACCCATGTCTTGGGCACTAATACACCCCCATACCATCACACATGCTGGCTTTTCAACTTTGCGCCTATAACAATCCGGATGGTTCTTTTCCTCTTTGGTCCGGAGGACACAACGACCACAGTTTCCAAAAACAATTTGAAATGTTGACTCGTCAGACCACAGAACACTTTTCCACTTTGTATCAGTCCATCTTAGATGAGCTCAGGCCCAGCGAAGCCAACGGCGTTTCTGGGTGTTGTTGATAAACGGTTTTCGCCTTGCATAGGAGAGTTTTAACTTGCACTTACAGATGTAGCGACCAACTGTAGTTACTGACAGTGGGTCTCTGAAGTGTTCCTGAGCCTATGTGGTGATATCCTTTACACACTGATGTCGCTTGTTGATGCTGTACAGCCTGAGGGATTGAAGGTCACGGGCTTAGCTGCTTACGTGCAGTGATTTCTCCAGATTCTCTGAACCTTTTGATGATATTACGGAACGTAGATGGTGAAATCCATAAATTCCTTGCAGTAGCTGGTTGAGAAAGGTTTTTCTTAAACTGTTCAACAATTTGTTCACGCATTTGTTGACAAAGTGGTGACCCTCGCCCCATCCTTGTTTGTGAATGACTGAGCATTTCATGGAATCTACTTTTATACCCAAGCATGGCACCCACCTGTTCCCAATTTGCCTGTTCACCTGTGGGATGTTCCAAATAAGTGTTTGATGAGCATTCCTCAACTTTATCAGTATTTATTGCCACCTTTCCCACCTTCTTTGTCACGTGTTGCTGGCATCAAATTCCAAAGTTAATGATTATTTGCAAAAAAAAAATGTTTATCAGTTTGAACATCAAATATGCTGTCTTTGTAGCATATTCAACTGAATATGGGTTGAAAATGATTTGCAAATCATTGTATTCCGTTTATATTTACATGTAACACAATTTCCCAACTCATATGGAAACGGGGTTTGTATCTCGGTATAATACTAATACCGGTATACCCTACAACCCTCGTATCAACATATCTTTTTCCTGTTAAATTAAATCATTGCTATATGTTTTAATTGTGCTTCACATTTTACTACGATAACACCCATGGTTTATTAACATTTATTATTCTGCTCTACCTGAATGTTGGAAACAGTTCTTTAAATTAGAGATGGAAAACTTCCAACTTGAGTTTGTTTGATAGTTTCCACAAGGAAGTTAGTGTGAAACTAAGCACACAAACAAATAATGTACACATGAAGTGCACATACATGTAAGAATTGTGATGATTACCTGCTGTCTGGTGTGCTCGCTCTCCTTGTCTCTCCCTATCTCTCCCTCTCCCTCCCTCTCCCTCTTCCTATACTGGGATGATCCACAGGTGGCACTGATTTTGGGTACACCGGCCACTAGTTACTCCAGGGATATTTAAGCTGAGTAGTGGCAGCTGGGAGGCGTTGGTTCCACATTCTTAGTGCTTCTGTCCGTGGGTACACATACTTCTTTGCCACTGTTTTTTTTCCTGTGACTCGTCTTTGCTTCGGCGCCGACGTCTCCCTCCTGTGAGGTTGGCCCAGCTGTGTCCCTGTGTGACCAACAGTTAAGTTGTTTTATGTGTGCTGTTTTTCAATGGTGTGCTTCCTCCCTCGACACCATCGCTTTTTGTTAATTCCTCCCTGGAATAAAGACTGTAAATTGCACGTTGGCCTTCTTTTTATGCATCTTAATTTCTGCACCACACAAGATCGTAACAAGAATCATGTTAAATCAACAATACGGTTTTGTATATACTGGGGAAAAAAACAATACAATCATACATAATGAAGCTTGTCTTTTATGCTGCTAGCTTAATGCTAACATACAATGGAGGCTAACTAAAATTAGCATTGCGATCTTTTTAAACTTGTAGAAACGTTTAACAAATTAGATTTGAACCAAACAAAATGTATACAAAACAGCAAATGCATTTCTACTTACAGGCGTATCGTCACCAAACTTTGTGGGAACAAATATTGACCGCTAACTTTGTGTGCTGACGAGTGTCGGATTAAGCCTGTTACTCAAACTTTAATTTGAAAACAAATACGTAGTAGTGTTTTCTAGAACATGATTGGCAGGGGATGGCAGCACATATATCACCTAGAAGTTTTATTCTTACCTTCCTGTATCGCAATGTTTTTTTTAACTTGTGGCAGCCCTAAATTTACATCTGGCGAACCGAAGTATTTGAATGTATTTCCCATACATTCAAATACTTCGGTATTTGCATTAAAAATTGTATCTGTTGAGTGAATATAAATTAATATAAATATATTTCAGTACTTTATATCCCTATTTACAAACCACCACAAAATTCAGATTTATTTATTTATGCTGTGTGCACTATTTTTGACTGATTGGTCATTATAGGGGACTTGATTGTGCATGTAGATCCAGCCAATGACAGGCACACTAAAGACCTCGGTGCTGTCCTTGAAATGTTTGTTTTTACTCAACATGTAAACTAGCCCACTCAAAGCAGAGAGAACACTCTTGATATGATCATTATTAAGGGTCTTGCTATCTCAAACGTCAATGTTGTTGATGCTGCTTTATTGGATCATTTCTGTGTTTTCTTCAACTTGTCTGTTAGACCCAAACCAGTAGTTGTGTCGCAGTTGTTCGGGAAGGCGCACACATGTCAGCATACAGACATGGTTTGTGGAAATTTTTAGGTTTGAAAACTTCCTGTATTCTAATGTGGATGATCTGTTGAACTCTTACACATCAAGTGTTGTAAATGTTTTGGACATTATTGATCCTGTCAAGGTTGCAATGGTTAATAGTAGGCAAAAGGTGCCATGGAAAAAATGAAGACACAGAAAATGCAGTGCTGCAGAGCCGAACGGAAATGGTGAAAGTCAAAGCTACAAGCTTATTATGAGATTCACACAGAAGTTAAATGTATTCAACTACATTTTGTGTAGAACAAGGGAAAATACTTTTTCTGAAATCATCTGTATCAGCTGTAGTAACAACTCTTGTGTCCTGTTTGCTATAGTAAACGGATTAACAAACCCTCCCGTTTTACTTCCAATAGAACTAATTTCTACTTCAAAGCGCAATGAGTTTGCAATTATTATTTCATGCTTAAGTTTAAGGCATTAAAATGCAATAATTGCTGGGAAACCAATAGTTAATCGACAGCCAGCTAGTCAACTAGAGCTTGAACATTTCACTCCTGTCACTGACAAAACAGTATTAAATAAAAACAAATAAGTTGTCATACAATTTATATTGAGCTTGGATCAATCCTGCCTTTGCATTTATAGTGACATCACAGAGATGTTAAACAAAAATACATTGAAAGCACAACATATAACGGACTTGGCAAGACTGGCATGGCACGAAAGACACTACTGTCTGCTCCCGGTACCCTTGTATACTGTAGTCACTGTGCAAACAGGTGGTTGTCAGACTTGACTGATATGAACCTAACTTGGACTGGAAACACTACGTGGTTAGGTATAACTTTTGACTAGGTATGTGGCACGGTTCATATGGCACGGCCTTCTTGGCTGCGAGAGTTGTGGTACTTGGCCATGACAGACAGAGACTGAAACTGGCTAAACCTGTTATGAGGACCATTAAGTGTTTCACCACTGAGGCTGTAGAGAAGTTGCGTGCATGTTTGGAGACGGCAGACTGGGAGGAAATTGGAGCGGCCACGGACAATCTGGACGAGTATACGGACACTGTGACCTCATACATTCAGTTTAATGAGGCGCGCATCATTCCAACGCGCACCAGGGCTTGTTATAACAACAACAAGCCCTGGTTCACACCCAAGCTCCGACAGCTGCGCAAGAAGAAGGAGGCTGCGTGGAGAAGCGGGGACTGGAGTACCTACAGAGAAGCGAAGTACCACTTCAACAGGGAAGTTGAGAAAGCTAAATCTGTGTACTCTAACCGTCTACAGGAACACTTCCGCTCCAATGATTCTGTGGCCGTTTGGAGAGGGCTAAGGGCCCTTACGAACTATAAGCCCAAAGCCCCCCAGGCCCTGAATGACCGGACTCTCGCTCAGGGCCTCAACATACATTACTGTTGTCATGAACAGCCTTCAGCTCATCAAAGCTCTGCTCGCCCCACCATCACCCTCCCCACCAACGCCAGCACTTTAAAGGCCCTCTCCATCTGAGAGGAGGATGTACGCCGGCAGTTCTTGAAGCTGGACACGCAGAAGGCGCCTGGGCCGGATGGTGTCTCCCCCTCCACCCTCAGACACTGCGTGGATCAGCTGGTTCCTGTCTTCACTGCCATTTTTAACACCTCTCTGGAGCTATGCCGCGTGCCGTCCTGCTTTAAGACCTCCACCATTCTCCCTGTTCCCAAGAAAGCACGGATCACAGGACTTAATGACTACATGCCGGTTGCGCTGACGTCTGTGGTCACGAAGTCCTTTGAGCGCTTGGTCCTGCCCCACCTCAAGGACATCACCGCCCCCCTCCTGGACCCACTGCAGTTCGCCTACAGAGCCAACAGGTCTGTGGATGATGCAGTGAACCTGGCCCTCCACTTCATCCTGGAGCATCTTGACTCCCCAGGGACCTACGCTCGGACCCTATTTGTAGACTTCAGCTCTGCCTTCAACACCATCCTCCCTGGACTGCTACGAGACAAGCTCTACCAGGTCAGCGTGCCCGACTCCCTCTGCAGTTGGATCAATGACTTCCTGACAGACCGAAGACAGCACGTGCGGCTGGGGAAGATTGTCTCGGACAGTCGAACCACGAACACTGGTACTCCTCAGGGCTGTGTACTTTCTCCCTGGCTCTTCTCCCTGTATACAAACTGCTGCACCTCCAGTCACCAGTCCGTAAAGCTGCTCAAGTTTGCGGATGACACTGCCCTCATTGGGCTCATCTCGGATGGCGATGAGTCCGCCTACAGGAGAGAGATGGCCGGCTGGCGTCCTGGTGCAGCCTCAACAACCTGGAGCTGAACGCCCAGAAAACAGTGGAGATGATCATGGACTTCAGGAAAGTCACATCCCCACCATCCCCCCTCACCCTGATTGACTCTCCCACCCCCGTCTCCATTGTGGACTTCTTCCGTTTCTTGGTCACCACCATCACCCAGGACCTCAGTGGGAGCCGACCATCAGCTCCCTCATCAAGAAGGCCCAGCAGAGGATGTACTTCCTGCGGCAGCTGAGGAAACTTAAGGTGCCGACCGAGATGCTGGTGCAGTTTTACTCAGCCATCATCGAGTCCATCCTCACCTCCTCCATCACCGTGTGGTTCCTCGGCGCCACAGTCCAGGATAAGCATCGACTGCAGCACATCGTACGTGCTGCTGAGAAGGTGATTGACTGCAAGCTCCCATCCCTCCAGGACATGTTCTCCTCCAGGACTAGGAGGCGTGTGGGTCGGATCACAGCTGACTCATCTCACCCTGGACACAAACTATTCTCCCCTCTCCCCTCAGGCAGGAGACTACGGTCCATCCAGACCCACACCTCCCGCCACCTGAACAGTTTTTTCCCCTCGGCCATCAGGAACATGAACAATAACAAGATCTGATAGCTCAGTTACAGCTCTTTTTATTACCAAATCTGGGTTATATGTGTTTTATGTTGCACGATTGCACCAAGAAAAATTCCTAGTTTGTGAACCCGTTCTCAAACAATGGCAATAAAAACTATTCTGATTCTGATTCTGATGTGTTCGTCCTATATATTTAGCTTCAGCTATATGTACTAATCTTGGTAAACATAGTTAGCTAGAAATTAACATCTCACTTCTGACTGAACCATTCCCAAAGGCCTTTAAAAACAGCAGCCATTAAGCCCCTCTTAAAGAAAATGAGTCTTGATGCCACAGAACTGAACAACGATCGTCCCATATCAAACCAGCTATTTTTGGGCAAAGTTGTAGGAAAACTTTTATACCAACAGATCAGTGATTGTCTCATCTATAACAATGTGTTTGATACTTTCCATTCTGGCTTTAGGCCCCACAACAGCACTGAAACCGCTCTATTGAAGATGACAAATGATATCTGCCTGAACACAGACGCAGAAAAAGTCTCAGTCTTGGTTCTGCTGGATGTGAGAGCTGCCTTTGAAACAGTTGACCATACTATCTTAATACAGAGGTTGGAAAACTGTGTGGAAATATCCAGTTTGGCTCTTAACTAGTTCAAGTCCTATCTCGATCGCAGGACATACTTTGATGGAATTGCTAACTGTCTCTCTGAACAAATGGTTATGACCTGTGGGGTTCCTCAGGGCTTGATACTGGCCCCCTATTCAGCTTGTACATGCTGCCACGAAGCCAGCTAATATGCAGCTTCAATGTGTCCTACCACAACTATGCAGATGATACTCAGATCTACCTGTCACTGACGGCAAGTGAATGTCGGCCTGTTGATTCACTTTGTCGCTACATCGAACAGATCTGTGTGTGGATGCAAAATTATTTTCTTCATCTAAACTCAGACACAATTTAAATCAATGTCTTTTATGGTGGTTAATCTGTATCTTATGTTTTTTGACCCTGAATTTATGTAACTGAATATTTTGTACTTGAATTTTGTGAACTGAATTTTGCAAATTATGCTGACAATTTCATTGAAAACAAAATTCAGTGTTCTAAATTTCTGTGTATATATAAATTCAGTTTTAAATTTCAGTGTCTATGAATTCAGTTTAAAAATAAATTGTGTAAAAATATTCAGTGTAAAAAAAATCAAATACTGAAAAATTCAGTGTCGAAAAATCGCTACTTCAAAAAGCAAGACTCACTTCTGGTAAATTAAGACTGAAGCAATCGATCCTGTCTCAGAACCAGTCATTGAGGTGTCAAGTTTGAAATCACGTGACTTGCAAAACAGCATAAAAAGGCAGTTAACTGGGCTTCCTTGACATAATAAACATTTCAATGCGGCTCGCTGGATATTTTCCAACTATAGAAATGATTCCAATGGTTAAAATCTGCACCTTTGAGTGACATACGGTTTCTATGTGTTATGAAATGCAGTTAAACTGACTGTGATACACAATGTGACCAGCAGATAGTGTTGGATAATGATGTTCAGGTAAACGTAACTAAGAAGACAGATGTTTGGATGCATTTATGGAGGGAGTAATGTTTGAGCGTAAACTCGTTGTTCACAGGACAAAAGTTTGGTCATTAATAGATTAACAACACTACGGTGACAATAAGAACAGTGATATAATGTAGAGGTGTTTTACCCTTATTTTTCGCCGTGTTTGATGTATCTTTGTTGCTCTTGCTTGATTATAAAAGATGTCTATCAAGAAGGTGGGCTGCAGTAGAGGAGCAACGTTCATATACAAACACCATTTCCATATGAGTTGGGAATTTGTGTTAGATGTAAATATATACGGAATACAATGATTTGCAAATCATTTTCAACCCATATTCAGTTGAATATGCTACAAAGACAACATATTTGATGTTCAAACTGATAAACATTTTTTTTTTTTTAATAATCATTAACTTTAGAATTTGATGCCAGCAACACGTGACAAAGAAGTTGGGAAAGTTGGCAATAAATACTGATAAAGTTGAGGAATGCTCATCAAACACTTATTTGGAACATCCCACAGGTGAACAGGCAAATTGGGAACAGGTGGGTGCCATGATTGGGTATAAAAGTAGATTCCATAAAATGCTCAGTCATTCACAAACAAGGATGGGGCGAAGGTCACCACTTTGTCAACAAATACGTGAGCAAATTGTTGAACAGTTTAAGAAAAACCTTTCTCAACCAGCTATTGCAAGGAATTTAGGGATTTCACCATTTACGGTCCGATATATCATCAAAGGGTTCAGAGCATCTGGAGAAATCACTGCACGTAAGCAGCTAAGCCCGTGACCTTCGATCCCTCAGGCTGTACTGCATCAACAAGCGACATCATTGTGTAAAGGATATCACCACATGGGCTCAGGAACACTTCAGAAACCCACTGTCAGTAACTACAGTTGGTCGCTACATCTGTAAGTGCAAGTTAAAACTCTCCTATGCAAGGCGAAAACCGTTTTATCAACAACACCCAGAAACTCCTTCGGCTTCGCTGGGCCTGAGCTCATCTACGATGGACTGATACAAAGTGGAAAAGTGTTCTGTGGTCTGACGAGTCCACATTTCAAATGTTTTAGGAAACTGTGGACGTTGTGTCCTCCGGACCAAAGAAAAAAAGAACCATCCGGATTGTTATAGGCACAGAGTTGAAAAGCCAGCATCTGTGATGGTATGGGGGTGTATTAGTGCCCAAGACATGGGTAACTTACACATCTGTGAAGGCGCCATTATTGCTGAAAGGTACATACAGGTTTTGGAGCAACATATGTTGCCATCCAAGCAACGTTACCATGGACGCCCCTGCTTATTTCAGCAAGACAATGCCAAGCCACGTGTTACATCAACGTGGCTTCATAGTAAAAGAGTGAGGGTACTAGACTGGCCTGCCTGTAGTCCAGACCTGTCTCCCATTGAAAATGTGTGGCGCATTATGACGCCTAAAATACCACAACGGAGACCCCCGGACTGTTGAACAACTTGATGTACAAGCTGTACATCAAGCAAGAATGGGAGATAATGTCTCCTCAGTTCCCAAACATTTACTGAGTGTTGTTAAAAGGAAAGGCCATGTAACACAGTGGTGAACATGCCCTTTCCCAACTACTTTGGCACATGTTGCAGCCATGAAATTTTAAGTTAATTATTATTTGCAAAAAAAAATAAAGTTTATGAGTTTGAACATCAAATATCTTGTCTTTGTAGTGCATTCAATTGAATATGGGTTGAAAGGGATTTGCAAATCATTGTATTCCGTTTATATTTACATTTAACACAATTTCCCAACTCATATGGAAACGGGGTTTGTATTTTAAATATTCAGTGTTTTATTGTTCATCGTTAATATTGTGAATCCCACAATCTGTATGTTCATGTAAAAAACTAAACAGACCATCTCAAAAACGGAATCAACAGTAGTTATTTCACTGAATTATATGACAGTCAGACTGTATATAAAAATATAGAATGAGGGGTTTACAATATAAACTATGAACAATAAAACACTGGATGTTAAGAATATGTTGCGCTCCTGCAGACTACCTCCTGATCGATATATTTTATAATCGAGCAAGAACAACAAAGATTGAACAAAAACGTTGAAACACAGACGCAAAGGGTAAAAAACAAAATATCTAACATTGTAATGTGTATATTTTTGTCAACTTTGTGTAAGATTTTACCATATGCTGGGTATTACAAAAAAATAACACAACATGATATATAGAGTAGGATCCAAGGTAAACAAATTTCCATTGTGGATGCATGTAAAGCAAACGTATACATACTTGATAAAGGTAACATCAAATGTCTCTTTATTGTCTTATCACAATAACACAGAAAATGAGATACAGACTTGCAAAGTTATGTGAACCAAACAGTGTGTTCTTCTTTTCAGGTCATATACAGTACATGACTTCCGCAAGAAGAATCAGCAAGACTGCAGCCAATAAGACACTCAAAAGAACCTGAGCCCTCTTCAGTGAACAGAAACTCAACTCAATTTAACATGTTTGCAAGTGCTGGGTACCCATAAGGCCTTGCAAGTGGCCAGTGGGTGGAGTCATAAGGAGGGCGCGATGAATTTGACCAACCAAAGGCTGTCACCTGGGGGTATAGACTCCACCCATCCTTGATCTCCAGGGTGACAGCAGGACCACATTCCCAACAAACCAGCATCTCATTGGCCAACGGCACAGGTAGGCGATAATGACGTTAGCTTTTATTTTCCTCAGGTTCAAATAGATTAGAATCAGCAACTTTTTGGTTTCACACTTGTACCTACTCAGTGGCCTAGTGGTTAGAGTGTCCGCCCTGAGATCGGTAGGTTGTGAGTTCAAACCCCGGCCGAGTCATACCAAAGACTATAAAAATGGGACCCATTACCTCCCTGCTTGGCACTCAGCATCAAGGGTTGGAATTGGGGGTTAAATCACCAAAATGATTCCCGGGCGCGGCCACCGCTGCTGCCCACTGCTCCCCTCACCTCCCAGGGGGTGATCAAGGGTGATGGGTCAAATGCAGAGAATAATCTCGCCACGCCTAGTGTGTGTGTGACAATCATTGGTACTTTAACTTTAACTTTAACTTTTACTGAAGAGAGGGAGGATGAAGTGGGGAGTTGGACGGTAAAGATGATTCCGATAGACATGAATAATGGAGATTTGGAAACTGTGTATGAACTGGAAACTAAACTGCAACTGATTATAAGCATATCCACAAATTGGTTAGAAAGAGTACAAATACATCTGGATGGTTGTTTGTTTGGTAGTTAGAAGTGAGGGCAGTAACAAACCATAAGTAATAGTTGATATTGCCATTTTTTATTTTTACGACTATATCCACATGTTTACGAGTTGTCATAAGTTTGTGACCAATGTCGAGTTATCGCCTTATAGGGCTTGAAAGTGATGTGAAAACGCAATGCATCATGGGTCTTACTGCATCGGAATACCATCCTTACATTTGGTTGAATGCAGGACTCTTTTCCAAAGTAGTTTTTTTATGTAACAAGTTCCAAGTATGTTGCAATTGTGCGACATCAATACCTGCCACAATGGTTGTCATGATCGCTTCAGGAAAAAAATAAATAAATTGGGAGATTCATTTTATTTCAAACGTAGAAGCAAAGCTAAGGAAGTAAGTTAGTGAGCTAATAAAGAGTCAATGAAAAGTCTGGATAGCAGCCGTGAGTTGATCAAACTTCATTTTTAACACCATCACCTGGTACATGGTGTGTTCACGGCATTTTCACACTGCTAAGTTTGAATCAAAGCCTATTTTATTCTGTTGTAAATGTAGCATTTAGTAGGATGTTAATGTTAGCTTAGCTAATGTTGCACACATGAAAAGGTGTCGCTGTGTACTGAGTTTTGTTGATTTACGTAACATTTCAGTAGCAACAGATAAAGCAGATTAATATTTTCGTCACACTGCGTTGGTCCAAATGCGTTTCAATGAATGACAGGAAGTGTATTCTTCTTCTGTTTTGACAAGGCAACAATACACACAATTCCATATCTGCACATTGACCTGCATGGCCACTCTAATCACAGCAACAAATAAAAATAAATCACATAACGTAGCACAGCATCTCCACATTTAAGCATCGAGTTATTTTTTTAAAGTAGCAATATCCGGTCAGTATTACATTATCCTCTTAAGAGTTTGCTGTGGTTAGCTACATTAGCACGATGACGCAACTTCTCAAACATACACAGAGCGGCCCACTTTCACACTATCACATTATGGTGTATCATACTCAACCATTTACAGATTACCTGTAACAAAAGAAATAGAAAAGTAATATTTTTGTTTTAAGTTAACCAAGATAGAGATCTGTTAATATGTATTTGTTTTCTGTTAAGTTAATTAGAAAATATTCAGAGTTCAGATGCAAAAATGGATAAACGCCATTCCGTGGATTTTTAGCTGTAAGTTTACATCATTCTCTACAAAGGACTACAATCAATTTTTTGTGAAGAAGCAACTTATCTTTTGCATTTCACTGTTTATTATTCCGCTTTAGTTCAGAAACCAACAAGCGCCCTGCTGTCATTGTGACGCAACCAGACAAATCCATCAGGACCAATCAGTGCATCGAAATTTCATCCAATAGAAGCTCTCGTTTGCTCGATTTGTGTCTGTTTTGCCGTGATTGTAACTAAATTAAATGAGTAACTTTGATGAAATCAGTGACCATGTGTTGCCCTTTCCTACTGGGCGCATAAAATAGACACTGTCCTGAAAAATTTGGGCGGTCTGTGAACAAGAAAGGTCGACAAAATGCAGTGAAAAAAACCCAGTCTGTTGCCTGTGTACATAAAATACAGAAAATGTGTATAGCCACTACTCTCTCAAATTAAGAACTGAATCGGGTGTTTACTCTGCTGTTTGAAAAAAAGGTGTTGGTTTGGATTAAATTAATTAATCACAGTGATTGAATGAACATTCCTCTGAAAAAACTGATCGGTTTTCACTTAAATTTAGGGCCAGGCTGGCACCATGTACAATGTATCTGTTTTTGCAAGGAAACGTTTGCAGTTGAATTATGAATTTTTTTTTTTTTTTAATGAATGTGCAATTTTGAAATTGAGACTATCATTAGAATAACTGTTTAATGAAAGGTTTCACTAAAACATTGATTTACTACAACCAAAGAAAATAGAGATTTGTTTTTGCGTCTACACTCTTCGTTTCTAGAAAAATATGTATTTTCTATTTATTCTTTTTGTTATTTTGCATTGTGTATCATGAATCAGTACAGTATACATGAACTTCATGTTTTATTTAGAGTGTCGCAACCTGAATGGGAACACATTAGTCAATCAGCAGGTTTTCTGACTGTCAGATTATTACTAATTATGCTTTGTGTAGTTTGCTTTTCTAAACTGTTGGCTATAATGCTGGAATTGGCTTCCTTTATTTAATAAAGTTATTGTCAATAACTGTGATTTGAGGACGTTTATTTTGTGTAAACAAGTGGTCGTTTGAGTGTACGCTTTTTTAAGTGTGTAGCTCTATACACAGACTTCTATGGAAATACAACAACAGAGACTTAGTTTTCCCTCGCCCGGACGCGGGTCACCGGGGCCCCCCTATGGAGCCAGGCCCGGAGTTGGGGCATGGTGGCCGGACCTGTCCCTATGGGGCCCCGCCGGGCACAGCCCGAAGAGGCAACGTGGGTCCCCCCTCCAATGGGCTCACCACTCATGGGATGGGCCATAGAGGTCGGGTGTGTTGTGAGCTGGGCGGAAGCTGAAGGCAGGGCACTTGGCGGTCCTATCCTTGGCTACATAAGCTAGCTCTGGGGACGTGGAATGTCACCTCGCTGGGGGGGAAGGAGCCTGAGCTAGTGCGCGAGGTGGAGAAGTTCAGCTGGATATAGTCTGACTCACTTCGACGCACAGAAAGGGCTCTGGAACCAGTTCTCTTGAGAGGGGATGGACTCTCTTCCACACTGGCGTTGCACGCAGTGAGAGGCGACGGGCTGGGGTAGCAATTCTTGTTGCCCCCCGGCTCAAAGCCTGCACGTTGAAAGTGCTCCCCCTGGTGATTCCCTTGTCCTACTGGGGGACTTCAACGCTCATGTTGGCAATGACAGTGAAACCTGGAGAGCCGTGATTGGGAAGAATGGCCGCCCGGATCTGAACCCGAGTGGTGTTTTGTTATTGGACTTTTGTGCTCGTCACAGATTGTCCATAACAAACACCATGTTCAAACATAAGGGTGTCTATATGTGCACTTGGCACCAGGACACCCTAGGCCGTAATTCCATGATCGACTTTGTAGTTGTGTCATCGGATTTGCGGCCTCATGTTTTGGACACTCGGGTGAAGAGAGGGGCGGAGCTTTCTACTGATCACCATCTGGTGGTGAGTTGGCTGCGATGGTGGGGGAGGATGCCGGACAGACCTGGCAGGCCCAAACGCAGTGTGAGGGTCTGCTGGGAACGTCTAGCAGAGTCTCCTGTCAGAGAAAGTTTCAATTCCCACCTCCGGAAGAACTTTGAACATGTCACGAGGGAGGTGCTGGACATTGAGTCCGAGTGGACCATGTTCCGCACCTCTATTGTCGAGGCGGCTGATTGGAGCTGTGGCTGCAAGGTAGTTGGTGCCTGTCGTGGCGGTAATCCTAGAACCCGCTGGTGGACACCAGCGGTGAGGTTATGCCGTCAAGCTGAAGAAAGAGTCCTATCGGTTTCTTTCGACTCCGGAGGCAGCGGACAGGTGCCGACAGGCCAAGCGGTGTGCAGCTTCAGCGGTCGCAGAAGCAAAAACCACCATCCGCCGCATCAGGAAGGGGAAGCAGTGCACTGTCAACACCGTGTATGGTGAGTGTTCTGCTGACCTCGACGGCGGATGTTGTGGCTCGGTGGAGGGAATACTTCGAAGACCTCCTTAATCCCACCAACACGTCTTCCTATGAGGAAGCAGTTCCTGGGGAATCTGTGGTGGGCTCTCCTATTTCTGGGGCTGAAGTCGCTGAGGTAGTTAAAAAGCTCCTCGGTGGCAAGGCCCAGAGTTTCTTAAGGCTCTGAATGCTGTGGGGCTGTCTTGGTTGACAAGACTCTGCAACATCGCGTGGACATCGGGGGCGGTATCTCTGGATTGGCATACCGGGGTGGTGGTTCTTCTCTTTAAGACAGGGAACCGGAGGGTGTGTTCCAACTATCGAGGGATCACACTCTTCAGCCTTCCTGGTAAGGTCTATTCAGTTGTACTGGAGAGGAGGCTACGCCGGATAGTCGAACCTCGGATTCAGGAAGAACAATGCGGTTTTCGTCCTGGTCGTGGAACTGTGGACCAGCTCTATACTCTCGGCAGGGTCCTTGAGGGTGCATGGGAGTTTGCCCAACCAGTCTACATGTGCTTTGTGGACTTGGAGAAGGCATTCGATCGTGTCCCTCGGTAAGTCCTGTGGGGAGTATGGGGTAACGGTATCGGTAGTAAGTCGGACACGTTTCCAGTGGGGGTTGGACTTCGCCAGGGCTGCCCTTCATCACCGATTCTATTCATAACTTTTATGGACAGAATTTCTAGGCGCAGTCAGGGCGTTGAGGGGATCCGGTTTGGTGGCTGCAGGATTAGATCTCTGCTTTTTGCAGATGATGTGGTCCTCATGGCTTCATCTGGCCAGGATCTTCAGCTCTCAATGGATCCGTTTGCAGCAGAGTGTGAAGTGACTGGGATGAGAATCAGCACCTCCAAGTCCGAGTCCATGGTTGTTGCCCGGGAAAGGGTGGAGTGCCATCTTCGGGTTGGGGAGGAGACCCTGCCCCAAGTGGAGGAGTTCAAGTACCTCGGAGTCTTGTTCACGAGTGAGGGAAGAGTGGATCGTGAGATCGACAGGCGTATTGGTGCGGTGTCTTCAGTAATACGGACGCTGTATCGATCCGTTGTGGTGAAGAAGGAGCTAAGCCGGAAGGCAAATCTCTCAATTTACCGGTCAATCCACGTTCCCATCCTCACCTATGGTCATGAGCTTTGGGTTATGACCGAAAGGACAAGATCACGGGTACAAGCGGCCGAAATTAGTTTCCTCCGCCGCGTGGCGGGGCTCTCCCTTAGAGATATGGTGAGAAGCTCTGCCATCCGGGAGGCTCTCAAAGTAAAGCCGCTGCTCCTCCACATCGAGAGGAGCCAGATGAAGTGGTTCGGACATCTGGTCAGGATGCCACCTGAACGCCTCCCAAGGGAGGTGTTTAGGGCACGTCCGACCGGTAGGAGGCCAAGGGGAAGACCCAGGACACTTTGGGAAGACCATGTCTCCCGGCTGGCCTGGGAACGCCTCGGGATCACCCGGGAAGAGCTGGACGAAGTGGCTGGGGAGAGGGAAGTCTGGGCTTCCCTGCTTAGGCTGCTGCCCCTGCGACCCGACCTCGGATAAGCGGAAGAAGATGGATGGATGGATGGATTTTCTTTGTTAGAAACAATTCAGTTGCAACCCACATCATCAGTATAACTGTTTAATGAAAGGTTTCACTAAAAATATTGATTTACACCAACCAAGGAAAATAGAGATTTGTTTTTGCGTCTGAACTCTTCGTTTCTTGAAAAATATGTATTTTATATTTTTTTTATTTTTTTTATTTTGCATTGTGTATCATGAATCAGTACAGTACACATGAACATCATGTTTTATTTAGAGGGTCCCAACCCGAATGGGAACACATTACTCAATCAGCAGGTTTTCTGACTGTAGGATTATTTATAATTATGCTTTGTGTAGTTTGCTTTCCTAAACTGTTGGCTATAATGCTGGAATTGGCTTCCTTTATTTAATAAAGTTATTGTCAATAAATGTGATTTGAGGACGTGTATATTGTGTAAACAAGTGGTCGTTTGAGTGTACGCTTTTTTAAGTGTGTAGCTTTAGTCGCCTCATGCCCTTTCTCTCTCCTCTCTCTTGTTCATTATCTGCTGTTGCCATGGTAATGCTACCCAATCATTCCCCATTCTCTGAGTCAGGAAAAGAAAGGCCCTTTTCCAACTTGAATGATCCGACTGCTATCACTAGGTGGCATCTCAGAGCTATTTACCAAACAGCATAGGATTCACTGTTCTTGTTCACCTACCGCATTGTTGTAGTTGTGCAAGCGGCAGATTATTTTTGCAATATTTACCGCCTCTTTAAATAACTCCTTTTGTGAGTGGAGTTTGCTGTAATGATTTTTCTCACTAAAAGACTAAAGAGCAGTAACAAATAGTTAGGCAAGTTCATGGGAGCTGAAGCACTTGCAAATGATTCCTTGTGACTGCATCCTCAGTCGATGCTGCATTAATAGCTTTTATGGGGGAGAAAAACATCCGCGAGTCACTCCTGGGACCACATTACAAGAACACCCAAATGAGAAAATCCTGTCTTAATCCCACATTAAGTAAGCAATTTTGTGTTGTTCCAGACCGGGGTACTGTTGGGGAATGCAATCAATGTTGTCAATTGTGCCGGAAAATAACAATCTGCAAATGCCAGTGTATTTGAAAATGGTTGAATGTGGTTGTGTGGTCTATGATTGACTCTGGCTGAGTTTTGCATTTAACTTACAAAATATCTCTTGCTAGCAGTTGCTATGAGTTTGCACAATTGAACATCAAAACAGAGTGACAGTATTCACCATTAAGCAAAGTTGTCTCAATGCATGCATGAAATGTGTGTTACCTCATTATAAGAAGCTTTGAAGAATTTCTTTGCTTTTTCAATGTTTAAGGAACACAGATCGGCTTTCGATTGATGACAAAATGAGCTGGACATCACATACTGTATTGAGTACCGTATTTTTCGGACTATAAGTCGCAGTTTTTTTCATTTATATGTTTTTTTCCTTCTTTATTATGCATTTTCGGCAGGTGCGACTTATACTCCGGTGCGACTTATACTCCGAAAAATACGGTATATTAAATTCTGGACCAAAAATCACTCCATTCTATGGCGGTACCATATCGGACTTATTATGCGGAGTTATGGGGGGATACTTATAAATCTTTACTTCACTTCAGTAACAATATTGCAGAAAAGGTCAGTTAGGATAATCCACAATGCTATAGTTATAGAGAACACAACAATCATTTGATCGCTAAATGGAAAATATTAAATTTTCCCACCTATTAGGGATGTAACAGTAAACGGTATTATTGATAAACTGCGGTAAAACTCCCGAAGGTTAGTGGTACTGTTTTAAATCAAAATGATCGAAAAACCATGATTAATATCCACACTTTGAGAAACTCATGAACAGGCGTAATTGCTAAAATTAATATAGACGTTATACCCAAATCTATCTAATCATCCATCGATCCATCTTCTTCCGCTTTTCCGAGGTCGGTCACAGGGGCAGCAGCCTATGCAGAGAAGCCCAGACTTCCCTCTCCCCAGCCACTTCGTCCAGCTCCTGCCGGGGGATCCCGAGACGTTCCCAGGCCAACGTAGTCTTTCCAACGTGTCCTGGGTCTTCCCCATGGCCTCCTACCGGTCGGACGTGCCCTAAACACCCCCCTAGGGAGGCGTTTGGGTGGCATCCTGACCAGATGCCCGAACCACCTCATCTTGCTCCTCTCGCTGTGGAGGAGCAGCGGCTTTGAGCTCCTCCCGGATGACAGAGCTTCTTACCCTATCTTTTAGGAAGAGCCCCACCACCCTGCGGAAGAAACTCATTTCGACCGCTTGTACCCGTGATCTTGTCCTTTCGGTCATAACCCAAAGCTCATGACCATAGGTGAGGATGGGAACGTAGATCGACCGGTAAATTGAGAGCGTTGCCTTCCGGCTCAGCTCCTTCTTCACCACAACAAATCGATACAGCGTCCGCATTAATGAAGACGCTGCACCGATCCGCCTGTCGATCTCATGATCCACTCTTCCTTCACCCGTGAACAAGACTCCGAGGTACTTGAACTCCTCCACATGGGGCAGGGTCTCCTCCCCAACCCAGAGATGGCACTCCACCCTTTTTTCGGGCGAGAACCATGGACTCGTACTTGGAGGTGCTGATTCTCATCTCAGTCGCTTCACATTCGACTGCGAACCAATCCAGTGAGAGCTGAAGATCCTGGCCAGATGAAGCCATCAGGACCACATCATCTGCAAAAAGCAGAGACCTAATCCTGCAGCCACCAAACCGGATCCCCTCAACGCCCTGACTGCGCATAGAAATTCTGTCCATTAAAGTTATGAACAGAATCGGTGACAAAGGGCCCAATCTAAACTTGTTTAAGAATGTGTTCTGCCAAATGATGAATTTTCTAAATCAGATTAACCACACTTTTGAATTAGGATTAATCACAGGCTATTACTTACTTGCATAATTTACAATACCTTGAAAAATGCACATTTCAAATGCAATTTTGTAATCAAAATGTCATACAGTAATAAGAAAAATGTGTTACTTGAATGCATTACATTTATTTGCTCAAAACAGTTTCAACTAAAATCCCATTTTGGTGTATTTAAAAAAAAACTAACTTATTTTTTGGACTATAAGTCGCTCCGGAGTATACGTCGCACCGGCCGAAAATGCACAATAAAGAAGGAAAAAAACATATATATGTCGCACTGGAGTATAAGTCGCATTTTTGGGGGAAATTTATTTGATAAAATCCAACATCAAGAATAGACATTTGAAAGGCAATTTAAAATAAATAAAGAAAAGTGAACAACAGGCTGAATAAGTGTACGCCATATGACGCGCAAATAACCAACTGAGAACGTGCCTGGTATGTTAACGCGACACATCATGGCAAGAGTCATTCAAATAACTATAACACATAGAACATGCTATACATTTACCAAACAATCTGTCACTCCAATTGCTAAATCCGATGAAATCTTCCTCCCCGGTGTGGCCTCTGGTATGTCCTTTCTTTCTGCTGCTCGATTGCCGTTCTCTGCTGCATATTTCACTACGTCCAGCTTGTAATCTGCAGTATATGATTTCCTTTTCGGTCGCTCCGGAGTATATGTCGCACCCCCGGCCAAACTATGAAAAAAACTGCGATTTATAATCCGAAAAATACGGTAATAAAAAAACTTTTTGAGTACATTCAATAATACCATGATAATACTGATAACCGTAATATAACATTTCTATTTCCAAACAGACAAATCATGCATACAGCACAACAAAAGGTTAACCATTGTTGTGCAACATTTATTATCAACAAGAGGAAAAATGCAACTTTTGGAAAAATATGTCTTGAATTAGTATTTGTACGCATGTCCAACACTGAAAATGTTCAGTATATGTGGAATGAAATTAAAGAACAGACTTAGTAGATGACCACTAACTAATTCTTTATATGTATTTTCTGCTCCTAAAAAATTTTCTGGCAGTCATTTCCTAAAACAGAACTATAACATAAATGCCAATGTTGTCAGCATTAGAGGGGACCTTTACACAATGTACAAATATGAAGAACTACTAAAGCCCAGTGTCTTATATGATTATCTTGGGACAGGGGTAGGTAGGATAAGACAAACTTCTCCCTACTACCTTTGGACATGTTGAATCCGTGCAAATTGTGATATGTTGCTGTGCATTCAAGGCTTAGCTGTGTTTGTCAATACTTGCATGATCCGACCAAACTGCTCAATTGACCAAATTTTTTCTGATTTCAAAACATGTTTCCATGGCTTAGTTTATGTCATGGTTCCAAATGACGGTTTGAATTGTTTAGTTTTTTTCTCGTGTTTAGTATCACTTCCTGTCCTGGTGCTCTTGTTTTGTCAATATTTCCTGTTTGGTCTCTGTGTATTTCAGGACTTTTAACTTCTGTTTCTAGCCCTGCCAGCACACCTGTTTAGTAATTGTTAATTAGTTCCACTTGGTTTCACCTTGTTCCCTACTTCAGTGCTGGGTCATTATCTAATGTATGCTATAGGGCGATGTTGCTTTCTAAGTTTCTTATAGACCTTTGTTATTTTTCTTTTGCCTGGTTCCGAATTAAACAACCTTCTGCCTGCATGAGGCTTGCGTTCTCTGCATGTTGGGCTTATGATACATTTAGGTTGAATATAAAAAAAAAAAAAAAAGAATATTCTGCCTTCAATTATCCATTCATTCCAATATAATAGATTCATGTTAAAGGGGACCTATGTAAGCGTCAATATATACCTTGATGTTGCAGAAAAAAGACCATATATTTTTTAACCGATTTCCGAACTCTAAATGGGTGAATTTTGGCGAATTAAACGCCTTTCTATTATTCGCTCTCGGAGCGATGACGTCACAACGTGGCGTCACATCGGGAAGCAATCCGCCATTTTCTCAAACACCGAGTCAAATCAGCTCTGTTATTTTACGTTTTTTTCGACTGTTTTCCGTACCTTGGAGACATCATGCCTCGTCAGTGTGTTGTCGGAGGGTGTAACAACACGAACAGGGACGGATTCAAGTTGCACCAGTGGCCCAAAGATGCGAAAGTGGCAAGAAATTGGACGTTTGTTCCGCACACTTTACCGACGAAAGCTATGCTACGACAGAGATGGCAAGAATGTGTGGATATCCTGCGACACTCAAAACAGATGCATTTCCAACGATAAAGTCAAAGAAATCTGCCGCCAGACCCCCATTGAATCTGCCGGAGTGTGTGAGCAATTCAGGGACAAAGGACCTCGGTAGCACGGCAAGCAATGGCGGCAGTTTGTTCCCGCAGACGAGCGAGCTAAACCCCCTATCGACCCTAGCTTCCCTGGCCTGCTGACATCAACTCCAAAACTGGACAGATCAGCTTTCAGGAAAAGAGCGCGGATGAGGGTATGTCTCCAGAATATATTAATTGATGAAAATTGGGCTGATGTTGTTGCCAAATGTATTTCATATGCTGTAAACATAGTTCATATTTGTTAGTTTCCTTTAATGCCAAACAAACACATACCAATCGTTGGTTAGAAGGCGATCGCCGAATTCGTCCTCGCTTTCTCCCGTGTCGCTGGCTGTCGTGTCGTTTTCGTCGGTTTCGCTTGCATACGGTTCAAACCGATATGGCTCAATAGATTCAGTTTCTTCTTCAATTTTGTTTTCGCTACCTGCCTCCACACTACAACCATCTGTTTCAATACATGCGTAATCTGTTGAATCGCTTTAGCCGCTGAAATCCGAGTCTGAATCCGAGCTAATGTTGATATAGCTTGCTGTTCTTTCCGCCATGTTTGTTTGTGTTGGCTTCACTATGTGACGTCACAGCAAAATGGACGGGTGGTTAAAATCAGGCACTTTGAAGCTTTTTTTAGGGATATTGTGTGATGGGTAAAATTTTTAAAAAAACTTCGAAAAATATAATAAGCCACTGGGAACTGATTTTTAATGGTTTTAACCCTTCTGAAATTGTGATAATGTTCCCCTTTAAGGTGTGTTTAACGTATGGTCGACAAAGCTGTGATTAATCACAAAAAATATTGACGATACATGCTCCTTTACCCTAACTCGATGGTTACCGGAAAGGCAGTGTGGGTTGTTATACGGTCAGTCATCCGGTCATAAATTTCACTTTAAAATACACGTTGATTGGACTTTTGATAAAACTGTGACAATTTTTTTGCAAATAAATGACTTGCATTCAATTAACACATTAACAACGTTTTTGTGTATGGCATTGTTCAGTTCAGTTCAGTTTCAGTTTATTTCGAACATGCATACAATACAATGTAATTCATCACACAATTCCAGTTGTTTCATTACAGCACATCCGAAAAGGAGTAGGAAGAAGCAGAGCTTTTATAATCCCATCCCTTTTCATACCATAGCAATTGTATCCAATTTCCTTGTTCTGTGTAAAAGAACAGTGAACAAATAAATAATATACCATAGTAAGCAAACAAATACTAAATGAATAAATATTTTTTGTCTCAAAAAAGGAAAAATAAAGGGTTTAAGATGTCCATCATAATTCTTGTTCTGTGTACTTTGTGAACACTTGTAGTGTGAACAGTCTCTTAAACTGAATTATATTGGTTATTATTAGTTGATTCATTGTGACAATACAATTGCATTTGTGTAAACATATTGGGTTCTTTTCATAGTTAAAACTTTTTAAGCATGTGGTTTTCTGCCAAAATCACAATTAATCAAAAAAATTGATTCATATAAGTTAAAAATGAATACTTGTTTGACAGCACCAGTTTAAAGACATTTAAATTTTAAGGCGAAAACAAATATTTGAAAAAACATAATTTTTTAATTGTCAAATGTAACACTTGCTAAAGCTGTTTTTAAACAAGACTTAAAATAAAAATATGTTGCTGAAACGTCTCTGTAGATTTTCCTTTTAATTTTTGTTGATATTGCTACGTTATGCTTTTTTTACTATTAGTCTTCAATCACATTTGATGAGGCCCTTTAAACAATGGACAATGTTTTTGTTCACATGGCTGACATTTACACATTTCAATTGATTCTTGCTTGTCTGTTCTTCGCTCTGTAGCGCTTTGAAATTCTAGGAAATATAAAGTGCGTTATGAATAAAATTAATTATTGAAAATATGATTGTTGAATTAACAAAACTTTAAAATATGCAGTATGTCTTAACTCGGGGGTCAGCAACTTGCGGCTCTCGCACCGCCCTAGTGGCTCTCTGGAGCTTTTTCAAAAATGTATGAAAATGGAAAAAGATGAGGGAAATAATATATTTGTTGTCTTAATATGGTTTCTATAGGAGGACAAACATGACACAAACCTCTAGAAAGTATCACTGTTTAATATGTTTGTGTTTATGCTTTACTGAAGAGAGTATTTGGCGAGCGCCGTTTTGTCCTAATTTCAGCGGTACTTGAACTCAACGTAAGTTGTTTACAATCATGTACAACTTTCTCCAAAGCTGCCGCAGAAAGACATGTTTTATGCCACTCCTTCTTTGTCTCATTTTGTCCACCAAACGTTTTATGCTGTGCGTGAATGAATGCACTAACTTGAGCTTTGCTGATGTTTTTGACTTGTTGGAATGCTAATCAGGCATATTTGGTCAGTGCATGACTGCAAGCTAATCGATGCTCACATGCTGTTTAGACTTGTAGGTACATTTGATCTCATTTAATATTCTTTATTTATGTCCTCTGTGTATTTAATTCATATTTGCATGTCTCATGACACATTATCTGTATGTGATATTGGCTACATTTTTGATAGTTTCTGTGCCATGTTGTTCCAGACCAAAGCAAACGTTACCCAGCTTGCAAAGATTGTAATAATTCCATTAGAAGAAGACACCCTGCCGTTTCCTTTAACTTGCACACATTCTAAGTCAGTAATTTCCAGGAGTTATCTCACCCTCTGAGAAGCCTCCGTTTTACTATTTGTTCAATGTTGTAAAAATATGTAGAATAAATTTTACATTACAACATTTCTGTCAACAAAGATTTGCGTCAGCCTGTGACACATAGTCATTTTGATAGTAGGCTAATATAGCTAAAATAGACACTTACATCATGTATTGCCTTCAATATGACACTTATATAAGGCTTTCAAATTTTTGCGGCTCCGGGCAGATTTTTAAAAACATTATTTTTTTGGTCCAATATGGCTCTTTCAACATTTTGGGTTGCCAACCCCTGTCTTAACTGTATGCTTTTCATACCATTATGGTTCTGATGGTGACATGAGTTAAAGCATACGCTCCATCACATTAGATTATGTGACACTGCTCTGGGGACACAATGTAATAAAAATGAAACACCATACTGAATTAAAAGCGCATTCTTTTTTTTTCAGCTCAAATTAAATAATAAACGTTTCACTGACATATTTTCCTTTTTTTATTTGAAACCGTCAAAACACATTCTAGTTATCCATCCATCGTCTCTATCCCTGGTCCTCATTAGTGTCAAGGGTGAGCTGGAGCCTATCCCAGCTGGCCGTCCGTCAATCACATATAGACAAACACTCACATTAAACACTTGTAGACAATTTAGAGTCTCCAATTAACATCCTGCATGCTTTTGGGATGTGGAATGAAGCTTAAGTACATTGAGAAAACCCACACAAGCGCAGGGAGATAATGCAAATTCCACATGATCCATTCCCAGTTTGTTTTTTTTGTTAAAGAGGAATATTTCTATTAAGCCATTTTCTAAATTAACACATTCTATAAAAACTGGTCAACATGACAAACTCAAATCCCTGAGTGCCTTTTTCTGTGTGTGTGTGTGTGTGTGTGTGTGTGCGTGTGTGTGTGTGTGTGTGTGTGTGTGTGTGTGTGTGTGTGTGTGTGTGTGTGTGTGTGTGTGTGTGTGTGTGTGTGTGTGTGTGTGTGTGTGTGTGTGTGTGTGTGTGTGTGGGTGTTTGCGTGTGTGCGTGTGTGTATTTGTTACTTACGTTGTCTTGTCGTCCTCTCCTCAGGTATTCTTTCCTTCCTTGGTGATAGCAGTAACAGTCGCCATAGCAACAGAGAGCCTACAGTGAATCTAGAGAAAGGAAAGACAGGGAATTAGATAAAGAGCAGAGAGGAAGGAAAACTTTGAAGGTGAAGATTTTTTTTGCTTGTTTCTCAAACAAAACATCTGTCCGTTTTGTGTCTTTTTTTGTTTTCTTATCACATTTGGTCTCCTGAATCTTCTCCTAATTACCATTGCTTCATTCATTAATGTTTTCTCTTATTGAATTTGAGAGTGATTTTAAACGAAAATGTAAGCTACCACTTTGTCAAGCTGTAATCATCTACATGCTTGCTGGTCAGAAGATACAATGAAAGAAACATGATTTAAAATCACTACTCGTATATACACACACACACACACACACACACATATAGGTATATGTGTGTATATATCAGTGACGTGCAGTCAGGGGAGGCAGGTGAGGCCTGGCCTCATGTGCCATCATGGAAAGAAAAAAAATGTAAAAAGAAAAAAAAAAACATTTAATTGTTATATGTATCCAGTGATTATACTATAAAGTTATTTTCCATTTAACACCACCAGTTTTAGTTTATTTTTATTCAAAATCGCTGAATTTTCACATTTGCCGTTCAAATACTGAGAAGAGACTTGCGGTGAGTCACCAGCCAGTTGAGGCACGTCACTGAGTTGAGCCTCACCATGGATTGCGCAATGACTCGGCTAACTGCTGGCCTGCTGTGCAGTGAGACCGTATTGCTATATGAATTATATTATACATTTCCATAGTTTAGTTAGCTGAGGTATATAATGTACAGTGTATTTTGTCAACAACTGTATGTGTGTAACGTATTTCTTGTGGTGAGCAATCATAAAACTGCTGCAAAGATGCACTGTGTGAGGCTCGCTGTAATGCCGCCTCCTGGTGGTAGAGGGCGGTAGTGATCGCAGAGATCATTCTTGCGACTACTCGGCTGCAGAAGAAGTGACAACAAGCAGCAACAGTTAGCAGCGATCGTTTATTTTTTCCTCTTGCCTGGACGTTTAACATGGAGGATTACATATCTAAAATAAAACAGTTTTCTAAACTGGACTTTCAATCAAAGCAGGAGGTAATATAGGAAGATCTCCATCGAGACAGAGAGACTTTTAAAACTGAAGAAAGATAAGGAAGACTTCTATAAACAAGTTATCGATGCTTTTGTTCAAAAGGAGCTGCGTATGGACTTCATTTATAAGTAAAGGTAAGACCATAATAAGTTTTTTTTTTATTAAATGCGCTTTTTTGTGTGCTACAGTTTGTATGTGTAAAGTTAAAGTTAAGTTAAAGTACCAATGATTGTCACACACACACTAAGTGTGGTGAAATTTGTCCTCTGCATTTGACCCATCCCCTTGATCACCCCCTGGGAGGTGAGGAGAGCAGTGGGCAGCAGCGACGCCGCGCCCGGGAATCATTTTTGGTGATTTAACCCCCAATTCCAACCCTTGATGCTGAGTGCCAAGCAGGGAAGAATGCTGGTATGAGCTTTTAAACATAACCCGTTAACTGCTGTCAATCAAATGGTGAATAAGATACTCTTTAGGGTTCATATGTTTGTAAATCTGACTGTGATGAAGTCAGTGCCTCACCAGCCATAAACATCACCGCACGTCACTGGTATATATATATATATATATATATATATATATATATATATATATATATATATATATATATATATGTATATATGTATTTTTGTGTGTGTGTGTGTATATAAATGTATAAGTGTGTATATGTATGTGTGTGTGGGTATATATATATATATATATATATATATATATACTAATACATTACGGGACAAGCGGTAGAAAATGGATGGATGGATGGGTATATGTATATATATATATAGTAAATGTATATATGTATGTATATAGTATATGTATATACGTATGTATATATAGTATATGTATGTATGTATATATAGTATATGTATGTGTATATATATATATATATATATACCTTCTGAAAAACCTCTTGTAATCTGGGAGGGATTCTTTCAGTAAAAACAAACGAACAAAAAAACATATTTGGTTACCTCAACTTGTTACAAGAGAAGGGCAAACTGTTAGAAACACTTCTCTGTATGATGCTATGGAGTGCGACACAACTACCAACTAACATAAACAGTGTCAGTTCAAGCGGCAACGGTGCCCTGGGCAAGGCCCCCTTCATCATATGCGCCCACACAACACAGCAATGCACTAATTCTCCAAGTATGATCAACATGCGGGATAAAACAAAGTGAAGCTAACATTCCACATTGCTTTGTCCCTGCATCGCCCACCCACGTCCTCAGTCCTCACTTTCTTGTTTATGATATTCTCTAATGTCTATGTCATTTAAATTCCAACACACCAAACAACAGGGATCAGTTCCAACTAGGGAATTTTTTATAGTTTACGTTTTAACTGATACATGTTAGAGATGTGACTTTCACGAACGAATGAGGTCTTTTGAACAGCTCTCTTAAGTGAACGATGAGATCTGATTCCCAGTTGTGAGTAAGCCGTTTTTATGCAAATGTTAATTTAGCGTTGGTTATTGCCCACTTTGTACACGCGTGCCACCCGACTGGCAGACAAACTAAAAAAATTAGCTAATTAAAGGAAAATTAGCAGCATTTAGATAAACTTATTTTTTCTAATGAAAAAAAAATAGAATATATACATATATATATATATATATATATATATATATATATATATATATATATATATATATATATATATATATATATATATATATATTTATTTATTTTTTTTCCATCCATCTAGAAACAGTTAAACATAAAACTAAGTATGATGACAAGCCAGTCTTTTGAACAGCTTTTTGAAAGGAAGGGCTCCTCAAATTTGACTCCCCTCAAAAAGACATACATGGGTTGTACTTTTATAGCGCTTTTCTACCTTCAAGGTACTCAAAGCGCTTTGACACTACTTCCACATTTACCCATTCACACACACATTCACACACTGATGGAGGGAGCTGCCATGCAAGGCGCTAACCAGCACCCATCAGAAAATTCCATCTTTAACACTATAACCAAATATTTACTAGAAAAAACATCGCTTAACCGGTGCTAAAAATTGGAAAACATGCAAATTGTTGTAAAAATCAAAAACAAAATCACAATAACTTTTTATTCTTATGGAATTTCGTCACATTTAAGTTGAACAGAGTATTAATCTAAATACAGCAATCATATGAAATAAATGATAACTAAGAAAAATACATAAAAAAAATAAGTTTAAGATCCACAACAAATTGACATAATTATTGCAACAATACAAAATACAGAGGAATAGAGAGAGCGACTTTTGTAATTTTCATGCTCAGAATTCCGGAGGTTTGTGAATACAAGCTCGCTTGCCGTAGTCGTCATTGATGCATAATGAGGAAGTGCTATGTTGTTGTTGTTGTGGCTGCTGGCTAGCCTAGCGCTGTGGTGGGAGCGCTAGGCTTACTTCATTTATAAGTAAAGGTAAGACCATAATAACGTTTTTTTAATTAAATGTGCTTTTTTGTGTGCTACAGTTTGTATGTGTAAAGTTAAAGTTAAGTTAAAGTACCAATGATTGTCACACACACTAGGTGTGGTGAAATTTGTCCTCTGCATTTGACCCATCCCCTTGATCACCCCCTGGGAGGTGAGGGGAGCAGTGGGCAGCAGCGGCACCGCGCCCGGGAATCATTTTTGGTGATTTAACCCCCAATTCCAACCCTTGATGCTGAGTGCCAAGCAGGGAAGAATGCTGGTATGGGCTTTTAAACATAACCCGTTAACTGCTGCCAATCAAATGGTGAATAAGATACTCTTTAGGGTTCATATGTTTGTAAATCTGACTGTGATGAAGTCAGTGCCTCACCAGCCATGAACCTCACCGCACGTCACTGGTTTGTAAAAGCACATTTTTAATACAGTTAAGATGATGTGATTATTTAATTATTGCTGTTGTTAAAAGTTGTAGTCATCTTCAAATGGAGTCACATAAATTGCCCTCTTTAACACAAAGTAGATGTCAGTGTATGAAAGATTAGGTAGTGTTCGATGATGCAGTTATGTATAAATGATATGCGGGTGAAAAACAGAGTGCGAGTATGTGTTTCTTTGTTGTAATCTCATTCATATATTCATCAGCAAACAGAAGTTGCTGACGCAAGTGAAAGGGAGAGGAGGCATGGAAGTGAGAGGCAGAATGTGTGAGTTACAGTGCAAGAAGGGAAAGACAGAAATGTAACCTTCTCTCCATCCAGAGTACTAATGTGGTATTCAGCATACATTAAACATACAGCAGCTACTCTGGATGAATATTGAATTGAGGGGCTTGGCAAAAGAGATGGTTGAAAATGATGGAGGCTGTCAGTTGTAAGGAAAGAGGATGGAAATAATAGACTTCCGTGCATTGAAATTCTTTATTAGCCACAGGATGGATAGATGGATGGATGGGTGAATATATGGATGGATGGATAGATAGATAGATAGATGGATAGATAGATAGATAGATAGATAGATAGATAGATAGATAGCTATCCACATTTTCCTCCAACAGCCTTAATATGACATACATTTCTGCTCCCCAGTTACCTAGCAACTCCCATTCACAAAATGCCGTATAAGACCTATACTTAGCCTTATGGAGGATTGGTATTGTCGCCCACAAAAGCAGGTTAAGAGGACGACTTGTCATTGAGGGGAAAATAAACAAAACAATCAATGTACTTATCTATTTGGCTGTGAGAATTCACGGACATATATAGGAACCATGCGAGCTGTCATAGTCCGTCCCTACTGATCATTCATGTCTGTTTATGATTTGTTGTTTACGTTGCCAGTGTTACCGAGACTCCCTTAGTTACGTCTTCTGTTGCTAGGAGCATTGAGTATTTTTTCACACCTGGTTTCATTTTCCTGATTAGTGGCTCGACCGAATTGTGTCCTTTTTTAAGCCCACGTCATCGTGCACTCGGCACGGTTGCATTGTTTGCTACTTACGTCAAGTTGTGTTTTTCTTGTTCTCGCCATGTTTAAGTGTTTCCTTTTCCACGCTTAAAGACTTTCACGCTGTTCACCCTTTGTGGCTATTTGGTTGTTGCTGTACGCTATACTAACGTCTTTAGTTTTTGTAAACTTTGCCATGTCTTGGATTAAAAAGACTTCTCTTACCTGCGAACTGTTATCCTGTTCATCCTGGGGAACACAATCCTCGCAACGACGTGACCCGAACGCAACACTAGCTACTCTCGAATCAAAACCCCTCAGCCTTCTTAAAAAAAGTTACTAATATGACACATAAAACATAATTGAAAAAAAACTAAACAATCCACACCTATTAAATATCCACATTCTAAAGATATGTAAAAACAGATATACTATTTATTGAGACTTTAATTTAAAAAAAGAAAAATAACTGGGACTGTCAAAGTTAACGCAATAATAACGCGTTAACTATAAGTTTCTTTAACGGTGATCATTTTTTTAACGCGTTCCTGACCCTCGGCCCGTTCCGTAGTTTTGGGAAATGTATAATGCCGTCCAGTTACTGTAATAGCTAGCAGAACTACACAAAGAAAGGGAGATCTTATGAAAATCTCAGATCCAAAGCCATGGCAAGTCGTTCTCCGGACAAGACAAAGACAATTTTACCTTCAATCGCCATGAGACAACATCATCGGAGCGAACGCTGGGCGCACATTGCTGTTTGGAGTGAGGAGGAGCTTCACGTCAGTGTTTGGATTACAGTTAAGTACATTGAAAACAGAAAATGTAGATTGTTAATGGAACTGCTTTAGTAAGATGGAATACAAGCTCAGCAGAAACAAAGACGGTAGAGAGGAAGTCTAATGTCACTTTTTCAGAGATTTTCGTCAAAACATGTCAAGTCTTTTCTCATACCAATCACACACGTCTGTTTGGCGGCTTCACAATAATAGCGCTGCGCTTCACATCCGGTCTAACCAACAAAGCGAACGAAAAATAATCTTACAATACGATCATGCTATTATGTTTTATTCTGTGACATTTCTACCTAAATAAATGTTTTCTGGTAGATTTCAATGAAGTGTATTGTAATGGCAGCAGCGATATGAAGAAAGATTGTCTTTGAACAATCTCACTTCTTCTGCGCTACCACTGAGACTAGGTTTAATATTGCAGGTATACCTGCCAATGCTCTCTGCAGCACACATCGGGTAATTACAGTTCACTACACAATATTATGTAGTGAATGTTTAACTATGTTTAACGAATGTTTATATATTGATAAGTAGGTAGAGAATGTTAAAACATTGTCATGCAGAGATATGAATGCCGTGCAGATGTTTGGGGGCAATAATTACATAAGCACACTATATCCACTCATCACCCTGCAGATTAAAGCAATACTGCTCATTCATAAGGCAGGATATCGAATCACACAAATACATTTTTCTTACATTCAAAACTATTGAAATTGAAAGATCCTGTACAAACAGTACAAATTACATATAAAGCAAACAGTTCACGGCCTGGAAACGTGCAACGCTTTTTCACTGAAAGGGAAAAAGTTTCAATATGTGGGGTTAAACTATGGAATTAAAAGAATGTCCAACCTTAATTTTGTTTTAAAAAAAACTACAAAGTCATGTTTTTCAATATGTACAAGAATGAGGGTTTCTCACAATCACAAAGTGTTTACATTATTATTATCCATCCATGTCTACCACTTTGGATAGATAATAACAATGTAAACATTTTGTGATGTTGTACATATTGAAAAACATGACTTTGTATCGTTTTTTGTTTTGTTTTTCTATATGTACAAGAATGAGGGTTTCTCACAATCACAAAGTGTTTACATTATTATTATATATATTATTATCATTGTAGTTATTTGGGTAGGTATTAACAGCCAGCGCCTCATGTGTGGCCACAGGAGAGGGGGGCAGAGCAGAAAAGAGAATGTAGATCAACAGGTCTAAAAAAGGGGTCTATTTAAAGGCTAGAGCAGTGGTTCTTTACCTTGTTAGAGGTACCGAACCCTACCAGTTTCATATGCACATTCACCGAACCCTTCTTTAGTGAAAAAAAATAAATAAATACATTTTTCAAATTCAAGACATAGTTATGTTTTTTACTGGTGCACAAAATGAACCGTGCATCACCTTGTTCACAGAACAAAAAACCAACACAGAACAAAACCAACACAGTGCATGAACTGACAACAAATTACACACCTGCAAATTAGTGTGACTTCTGCTGTTGCCTTTGAGAGACCAGTTCAGATATGCATGGCTTCACCTTGGCAAGTTTCACTTATGTCATTCTCACAGCAAAGTCTGTTCCTTTTCTTCGTGTTTATGTCCAGCATCCTCGAAAAGGATTGCTCGCAAAGATATGTTGTAACAAATGGTATAAAAAATCCCAGGACTTTCTTAGCAATAACTGGATACTTTTCCTTTTGTCGACACCAAAACGTTGAGATCGTTGTTGTTCTGAAGAGTTGCTGTTGAACCTGGCTCTGCTGAATTTCAATGATTTCGTCGAGGTATTCATCATTGACATTTGCTGTCTCAACAGCAAACGTGAACGGCTGTCTCACCCATGCTGGATATGACTATCTTGTAGGGAAATATCCGTCGAGAGACTTTGCAAGAAAATCTAAGTGCGTGGCAATTGTTTGCTTCAGTTCCATGGGTACAGAAATGTCTCCGATTTCATTTACATCTTCGATCTTAAAACAATATTTTTTGTTGTTGTCATTGTCAGTGGGCCAAAACACTTATATTAGAAAATAATCTCATGGAAATGACTGCTGCCATTTGATTATAATAATAAAACATTTAACTTGTTATTTAGTAAGGTTTGGAACAGGTGTGTTGCTGGTGTGGTCACAGTGTATGTGCACGTCTGACGTCGCTCACTTGTGCTCCACTGAATGCTCAAGGAGTTTTTGCGTTTGCTCACACATATGGAAAATTAGAGGGAACATTGTTTGGGGGTATCCATAATACGCCGATAGGGAGAAGTTGTTATTTACACGATGAGTCGGCTGTGTTTTGACCTCCGCGGCGGAGGCTCCGCCGAACCCCTGAGGCCGGCCCACCGAACCCCTAGGGTTCGATCAAACCCAGGTTAAGAACCACTGAGCTAGTGTATCAAAAATGTGTTTTAAGATGGGACTTAAATGCTTCTACAGAGGTAGCATCTCTAACTGTTACTGGGAGGGCATTCCAGAGTACTGGAGCCCAAATAGAAAACGCTCTATGGCTCGCAGACTTTTTTTGGGCTTGGGAATCACTAATAAGCCGGAGTTCTTAGAACACAGATTTCTTGCCGGGACATATGGTACAATACAATCAGCAAGATAGGATGGAGCTGGACCGTTTAGTATTTTATACGTAAGTAGTAAAACCTTAAAGTCACATCTTAAGTGCACAGGAAGCCAGTGCAGGTGAGCCAGTATAGGCGTAATATGATCAAACTTTCTTGTTCTTGTCAAAAGTCTAGCAGCCGCATTTTGTACCAACTGTAATCTTTTAATGCTAGACATATGGAGACCCGAAAATAATACGATACAGTTATCGAGACGAGACGTAACGAACGCATGAATAATGATCTCAGCGTCGGTGGTGGACAAAATGGGACGGATTTTTGCAATATTACGGAGATGAAAGAAGACTGTTTTAATAACACTCTTAATGTGTGACTCAAATGAGAGAGTTGGGTCGAAGATTATTTACTGAGTCGCTTTGTGTAATTGTTTGGTTGTCAAATGTTAAGGTGGTATTATTAAATAGGTGCCAGTGTCTAGCAGGACCGATAATCAGCATTTTCGTTTTCTTAGCGTTAAGATGCAAAAGGTTGCTGGACATCCATTTAGATACGCCTCCAGGTGACTACAATCTGGCGTGCTGGTCAGCTTTGGGGGCATATAGAGTTGGGTGTCATCAACATAACAGTGAAAGGTAACACCGTATTTGCGCATGATGTCACCTAGCGGCAGCATGCAGATGCTGAAAAGTGCAGGGCCAAGAACCGAACCCTGTGGAACTCTGCACTTTACCTTAACATACTCAGAGGTCACATTTAAAACATTTAAAACAGTTTTGAGTTAGAAGGACAACATACATCTTTAACACAACCAATGTGGGTAAAGGCTCCGTAAAATAGTCTTAAACTCCCCTAGATGTTTTGGTGATGTTTGATTTTTCAATATATATATATACATATATATATATATTATACAATATATATATATATATATATATATATATATATATATATATATATATATATATATATATATATATATATATATATATATATATATATATATATATATATATTTCAATATATATATATATATACACACTATATATAGGGGGAAAGAGTGCCAAATTTTACTATAATTTTTGCTATATAGTATCCACAATGTGCGTTTTAATAATCATACACAATTAATGTACAAATAAATGTATTGTATTTTTACCATAGACAAACATTGTCCATGGCGACACTGAGTGAGAAGCATAAGAAAAACAATCAACCATGGATGACAAAGGACTAGAAAATGCTTGTAACAAGAAAAATACATTTTATAAAACATTTATAACACAAAGATCCACAGAGTAAGAAAATAAGTACAAAACACATAAAAACAAGCTAACTAGCATACTACAAAAATGTAGGAAATAATATTGCAGTCAATTATTAGTCTGGAACAAAAACAGCATGAGAGCAACATAGGGCATCCTAAATAGCATAATTGAAAATGGTGTTAAGAATGATTACCCGAATTCTTTTCAGACGGAAACGTAAAGAAATTACAATTTGAATGAAATAGTTAAAAGCTTAAATAAGTACTTTGTAAATATTTGACCAAATGTGGAGGAAAGGATTCCAGATCCCGGGTCAGTTGAGGACTTGAATGACATTATAGACAGATATCTCAACTCGATGTTTCTCACGGATGTGACAGCAGAAAAAACAATCAACATTGTGAATAAATGTAAATTCAATACCTTAACTGACTGTAACAGATTTGATATGGGAACGATGAAAAATATTATTGAAGAGATTTTAGAACCTTTAACATGTATCAGCAACCTATCATTTCAAGCAGGCAAATTACCAAACAAAATAAAACTAGCAAAACTTTTACTGATTTATAACATTGGAGACAAACACCAGTTTACAACCTACACATCTGTTTCCTTACTTCCACAATTTTCACAAATATATTGAAAAATTGTTAAACAACATATTGGACAAATTAATGAATACAAGTGGAACACTCGTGGAGAACTAATACGGAAACAGAGCCAACATTTCAACATTGATGGCATTAGTCGAAATATTGAAAGAGTTAACCAATGCAGTATATGCTAAACAATGTGCAGCTGCAGTGTTTATGGATCCGACAAAATAATTTGACACAATTAATCATAAAATCCTAATTATGAAATTACAACGATATGGTATAAGAGGGTTGGTCTTGAACTAGGTAAGAAGCTACTTAACCAACAGTGAGCAATACGTGACGCTTGGTGAAAAAATTTCTACAGAGCCAAATATATCTTGGGGCATACCCCAGGGATCAATACAAAAATTGTTGAATCTCTATAAAAAACTAGATTTGTAAAGTTAGAAAGGACTTAAAGTTTGTACTATTAGCATATTACACAAATGTGTTTTGTTCAAAAGAGAACACACAGAAGCTAATGCCAATAATAACATAAGAAATTAATAAATTGAAGAGATGGTTTGACAAAAGCAGACTATCCTTAAACCTCAGTAAAACTAAAATGTAACACTTTAGTATGAGGAACACATATTCACCATTAATTAGTTGCTTATTAACATGCAAATTATTGACATATTGGCTCCTAATTAGTCATTATTAAGTACTTACTAATGCCTTATTCTGCATGGCTTTATTATACAACTAGTAAGCCATTAGTCTTCCCTCAATAACCTCAGAATTATTGCTTATTAGTAACCTTAATCCTAACCCTTATATGTTCCCTTAGTGTTCAAATAACTCTAAATAAGTCTTTGTTTCTTTAATGAGCAACTAATTAATGGTGAATATGTTCCTTATACTAAAGTGTTACCAACTAAAATAGTGCTATTTGGTAACAGTAGAAGAGAAAGTCAGACACAAATACAAATAGACGGAATACAAATTGGCAGGGTAAGATAAAACACATTTTTGGGAGTAATAATAGATGATAAAATGAACTCAAATAAAAATGTACAACATAAAGTAGCAAAAAATACAACAATAATGCTAAAAAAGTTCAAGACCAAAAATCCCTCCATATTCTCTATTCTTCGCTAATGTTACCATATCTAAATGTATGTAGAAATATGAGGAAATAACTACAAAAGTACACTTCATTCACTAACTGTGTTACAAAAAAGATCAGTTAGAATAATACATCATGTTGGATGAAGAGAACATACAAACCATTTATTTATTGAATCAACAATATTGAAATGTAATGACTTGGTACATTTGCAAACAGCTAGAATAATTTACAACGAAAACAATAACCTGGTACCAAAAATGTACAACAATCTTCTCAGCAAAAGAGGAGAAATATAAGCTTATAAAACATTTAATTTTAAAAAATTGTATACACGAACAACACTTAAGACCTTTACTATATCAGTATGTGGAATTAAATTATGGAATGGCAAAGAAATCAAACAAAGTACTAATAGGACCCAGTTTAAGAAACTGTTCAAACTCAAAATGTTTACAATGAATGAAGAAGAATCCTGAGAAATATCTTGAACTCATTGAAAAATGTGATCTGATTACATGAATTGCGACTTATTTAACTATTATTTATTTATTTATTATTTAACAAATTAAGAACAGTAAGTGAAAATATGTGTTAGTAATTGCTATGAAATGAAAAAGGGGTAGGATTGAATAAGATCTGCTTCTTCCTACTACTTTACAGACATGATGTAACTGGAAATATGTGATGTATTATTTTGCAGTTGTACGCATATTCTAAATAAACTTAAACCATAAACCTTTCTTATATCATCATGCATAAATGTGAGCTTTGAAGACGTTATGACGTCTGGTGTTGAATGAATAGTGAAGTGTTCCATGCTCTGTTTTCACAGAGAGATTTAATGAAATGACCCACCTGCAATAGATTTAGTGCTCGGACTCCATCCTGACTTCAGTGATTTTATTCTGGGGTTGAGATTGAAAACTCTGGTGGGCAACAGCACAGCAGTTATTTGGCTGCTGTATGGAGTATAACTACCTGTGATTGGCAGGTGACCATTCTAGGGGGAAGCCTGCTTCGGGATAAGCGGTACAAAAAAATTTACGTATCTATCAAGCTATCAATCACTAGTATGGACATATACAGAGGTCCTGCATTTTAGAATGCAGCTGTTGGTGAAAATAACTCAAAAAGCAAAGACGTAACACATCACAGTAAGACTGTGAGTCCAGTTTGTATACTGCATGTGTTAATGTCCCCCCATACTTCTCCTTAATCCATTTTCAGTATGGTGGTCGGCCATGCCAAGTCGTGTGCCAGCCAATTAGTAATCTCAATGGGAACAGACCAACTCAGGCTCTTCCTGCACCTAATACCCAACAGATCTTAAGGCTTTCAATTCAGACGGAAATGGCACTGAATGTGCACAAAGCAGATTTATACTCTGCAGCTAGTGGGGCAGAAAATATTTAAAACCTTGGAACTTCGTTTCCATGGAAACCATAGATATTTCAAGACCGCGGCACTGCCTGCTGTTCTCTGATGCTCTTGTCCGTTCTCAGCTCTTCTTGTTTTTCTGTCGATTACTTTGGGGACGAAAACATATAATGTTGAAATAACAATACAGTACATATTGCAAGAAAACTTGATTTGTGCTTTATGTAAACATAATATCAGCCTTCTGTCAGATGTAATAGAAACAATAAAGTGGCCACAGGCAGATTCTTGTGGGTTTTAAAAAAAAATGTATGAGTGTTTAATAACAAAGCATTAACAGTGGTAACAATTATATGGCATGTTAGCTATTGTTTGTTTCTAATTAAATAATTTCATTTAGTTTACTCGTTTGATTTATAGTCTTTTCACATTAACTGATTAAAACACTCCACAGGTTATTTATTATGTGTTGTTCAGGGTTTTGTTGCTGTCCTTTTAATACTTTTTACATGCACCATTGAGCAGCTTTTGATATGATGGGGGTAAAACACATGATGCGTTTTTCTAAATATATTTAAGCAAAAACCGGGTTTTCCTGAAATGCAATCATTTTTGAAAATGTAAAAGGTCGGGCCTTGTTGTTGTTGCACTGAGTCCCTGGCAACAGTTCAATGTTGTTTTTAGTGTATTACAATTTGTTATGCTCTGCAGAGATTAATGGAGAGCCAGAGTGGAGAGATGTGAATCAAAATTAAAAACCACAAAAACAACACGGTCAAGTTCAAAGTATCAAAAGAGAGCAAGATAACCATTAATACACAGAAAATTGTGTGAGTACATGCAAACTTTTAGTTTTTAGCAAAAAATTAAACAAAAAACATTTTCACCGCAGTCTATTTGCGTATTAGATCAGCAACAAAAAAGACAAATACAGTTATTAGAACTGAAGAGCAAAAAGCATCAAAGACTAGTTATGACTCATAAGTTTGTGTCCATCAGGCTGCTTTCACGTCCATCCATCCATCCATTTTCTACCGCTTATTCCATTCGGGGTTGCGGGGGATGCTGGAGCCTATCTCGGCTACAATCGGGCGGAAGGCGGTGTACACCCTGGACAAATCGCCACCTCATCGCAGGGCGCTTTCACGTCCAATAAACCATAAATAAATGAATCTTCCATAAATACATCGACGTTGCTGCATAGAATACCAGTACGTCCTTCAAACTATACACTTAGTTCTTAACCTACAATGTTATCGCAGTAAAGTAAAATGTGTTTACAGTAGAATTTTAGCATGAGTAATGTCTGACCACAAGCAGTTTGTCATTATTAATAAATACAAGGTAGCTCAGTAAAGTCTTTCTGTATTGATTTTTAAATCACGGTCTCCAGCGGTTCAAAGCTTTTATGAAACTGAGGTAATGTAATAGAATACTGTAATTAAAATGAGGCCGAGCAGAAGATTGTTCCCTGAACAGTACAAAGTATTACATGACCAGTCTTTGGAATGCCAATCATTTGGATGTTTTTGCGAATATATACATTTAGTACATTTTATAGAAGAAAATTATTTTGTGGTTTCAAATGTCTGACGTACAATATACATGTTTATTGTGAAGGCTGGGTGCCGCCGAGCTTTGTAATTTTTGTTGCGATGCAACAAACTAAATCTTAGCTTTTGTATAGTTGTATAGTTGTCTTAACATTTTCAAGAATGATTCATATTACAGAGTTTCAAACTGAAGGATATGATATTGACTCTGATCTACTAATGGTTTGCCTGTAATAAAACACATGTAAACTTGATAGCGCATGCAAAGCTGATCTAATTAGGGTTGTCTCTTAAATTAGTAAAATAGAGCGCACAATGCATTTAGGTCCTAATGTACACAATGTTTGTGTGTGCTAAAACACGTGCAAATTTGATAGTACAGACAAAGCAGATCAACCTAATGTGTGCAAAGTGAATTGCGTCTGTTGAGTAAGCACATTTTGTTTCTGTCTTCATTAACGTGCAAAATATATCCGGATCGTCAGAAGGTTCATAATTTTGGGTGGACAAAATGCAAATATAATTATTTAGCATACGCAGCGTAATTTAATGAACTAGAAAGTCATTGCAGCACCTAAATTAGCATCTTTATTTAGCATGTCTGAAAAGCATGTGCAAACTAACAGATACACACACGGCGGCTGCAGTATCAGTGCCAGCGCTGCAAAAATAGACAAATGGACAGATGAGAATCCTCCGTCCTACGTTTGTGTGTCAAGATATTTGGACTGATATAAATGAACAATATTAGGCATATCATCTATTCAGCAACATCCTTTTATCATTTTACATTGCATGCTGGGCGTTTAGGTGTCAATGAGTGTGTTTTTTGATTGAGTTTCTTCGTTCACATTAAATATACCAGTATTAATATTATGTCTCCAATTAAAAAAAAAATTCTTGATGTATGCATTTTTTAACTTGAGCACACAAGTGCAGCTTTTCTCCCATGAGTGCATTAAAAAAAACAAAAAAGGAAAAAAAGTGGTTTCCATGTTGATGCACTGCATGCTGCTTCTAAAATGCCCATAAAAAGTGGTAAATGTCTCCGGCATGTTTGAAAACATAGCAAAACGCCACAGGTTGGAGCATGGTAACATGAATGTGGAGTAATTGATGGCATTTCTTGGTGGTGATGCCACATATAGTACACGCAAAATCCTCATTTAAATAAGGCGGTTTGCACCACTTTTCAATTGCACACGCAGCGTTCGTAGATCACACGCAACACGTCCACTAATAGTACGTACTATTTTTTAGATTGCCCACACTGTTTACTGGGTGGTATTTGGATCTTAGTTAATCAGGCCTTTAGTCTTTGTCTTCCTCTATATGCAGAATATCTGACATCACATGGACAAAGATAAGACCTTCTGGAGGAAAGTTCTGTGGTCAGATGCTACAAAAATTGAGCTGTTTGGCCACAATACCCTGCAATATGTTTGGAGGAGAATATGTGAGGCCTTTAATCTGTGCTTTACAGAGTGTAAATGGGACAATGAAAAAGGAGGATTATCTCCAAATTCTTCAGGACACCCGAAAATCATCCGCCCGGAGGTTGGGTCTTGGGTGCACTTGGGTGTTCCAACAGGACAATGACCCCGAACACACGTCAAAAGTGGTACAGGAATGTCTAAATCAGGCTAGAATTAAGGTTTTTGAATGGCCTTCCCAAAGTCCTGACTTCAACGTGTGGACAATGCTGAAGAAACAAGTCCATGTCAGAAAACCAACACATTTAGCTGAACTGCACCAATTTTGTCAAGAGGAGTGGTCAAAAATTCAACCAGAAGCTTGTGGATGGCTACCAAAAGCGCCTTATTGCAGTGAAACTTGCCAAGGGACATGTAACCTAAAATTAACATTGCTGTATGTATACTTTTGACCCAGCAGATTTGGTCACATTTTCAGTAGACCCATAATAAATTCATAAAAGAACCAAACTTCATGAATGTTTTTTGTGACCAAACAAGTATGTGCTCCAATCATTCTATCACAAAAGAATAAGAGTTGTAGAAATTATAGGAAACTCAAGACATTCATGACATTATGTTCTTTACAAGTGTATGTGAACTTTTGACCACGACTGTATCACCATACTTTGATACTGTACTGTACGTCACCTCCCAGTCACAGAGCAATGTGGACTCATTGTGTGAATGCAACAAAGTATTCCCCTTTCAATTTAGCTATTGTTTTTTTTCTCTCTAAATGTTAGTTTGTTTTTAAGTAAATGCTTCATACAATCAGGTAATGTACAGTATTTTATTGTAAAACAAAACAGTAAGTTATCCCCAAAATTATCTGAAATAATAGTACTGTTGCAGAAATGCACTGTGGGTATATACATCTCAACATTTTGCTCCTTTAAATACCATAAAAGCCAAAGCAGAAATGGACAGCGCAGGTGATTAGCTCAGTGGTTAGTGCGCTCCCCTCACATGCCCAAGGTCAAAGGTTCAAATCCTGGTCAAATTGAAAACATGGGTTGAACCAGGTCGGTCAAATTTGTATTTCAACCATAGCATGCTTGATATATATATTTTGTATCTATACAATTAAAATTAATTTTGGCTATTACAACCATTCCTTAGTCACAACGTTTCTAGGATTCATTATACAACCCACTAGCATTTCAGTTAAGCTCTTGCTCTTCAATACTCAAACCATTTGTAAGTTCAAATTATTTTCTAAAGGCATTCTATATTGCTTCAGAATTTCAGTTCAGCTGCAGCATTGGGGAATTCACAGGCAATTTCTACAGAAATTGCATTGTCTAGTTTTATTTACAATTGCTATCTATCAGTTCCTGTTGGGGCTGCAGACCTTTGGGGGGAACTGCGCCTGTTGCTTTCAAGGTGAAGTCAGTAATGTCTTGACTTTGGGGCTAATCCACTTCTTTCTCTGGTGTAGAGAGACGGTGTTAAATGCATGGACACAGGCTGGGTTTTCTGGGTGTAACTTTTATCGCAACATACTCCTTCTCTCTTGTCTCGACCGTTCCATCATTGAAAGTAGCCGATATTTGGACACGGGACACAAAGAGTAAGCAGACTACCATATCGGGGAACTTTATAATGAGCCAACTTTATATTGAGCTTGTATCATTCCTGCCGACAGCAGCCAAGGCACAGCAGGAAGGACCCAGAAGAAGAAACAGTGAGCAGAACAGCTGCTTGGCTGATGTCTACGCAAAATTGCACTTAAGGCTTATGTATGGGTCTTGATCATATACCTTTATGTCATGGTATTTATGACACGGTCTCAAGAGGTGTATTCTTACTCTGCTTGTGTGTTGTCGATATGTAGCTTCAATCAATCAATCAATGTTTATTTATATAGCCCTAAATCACAAATGTCTCAAAGGGCTGCACAGCTTCTTTTGCGTTTTCTCTATTTTCAGCAAATATTATGGTTACATAGACACTCATTCTATCAATTACTTAGTCCAGGGGTCCCCAAACTTTTTGACTCGAGAGCCGCATTGAACTTGAAGTGCCATCCCATTCCTAACCCATAGGATTCAATATGATGTCGGTCCACCTTTTGCAGCTATTACAGCTTCAACTCTTCTGGGAAGGCTGTCCACAAGGTTGCGGAGTGTGTTTATAGGAATTTTCGACCATTCTTCCAAAAGCGCTTTGGTGACGTCCCACACTGATGTTGGTCGAGAAGGCCTGGCTCTAAGTCTCTGTTCTAATTCATCCCAAATGTGTTCTATTGGGTTCAGGTCAGGACTCTGTGCAGGCCAGTCAAGTTCATCCACACCTCACTCTGTCATCCATGTCTTTATGGACCTTGCTTTGTGCATTGGTGCGCAGTCAAGTTGGAAGAGGAAGAAGCCCGCTCCAAACTGTTCCCACAAGGTTGGGAGCATGGAATTGTCCAAAATGTTTTGGTATCCTGGAGCATTCAAAGTTCCTTTCACTGGAACTAAGGGGGCAATCCCAACTCCTGAAAAACAACCCCACACCTAAATTCCTCCTCCACCAAATTTCACACTCGGTACAATGCAGTCCGAAATGTACCGTTCTCCTGGCAACCTCCAAACCCAGACTCGTCCATCAGATTGCCAGATGGAAAAGCGTGATTCATCACTCCAAAGTACGCGTCTCCGCTTCTCTAGAGTCCAGTGGCGATGTGCTTTACACCACTGCATCCGACGCTTTGCATTGGACTTTGTGATGTATGGCTTAGATGCAGCTGCTCGGCCATGGAAACCCATTCTATGAAGCGCTATGCGTACTGTACGTGGGCTAATTGGAAGGTCACATGAAGTTTGGCGCTCTGTAGCAACTGAATGTGCAGAAAGTCGGCGATCTCTTTGGACTATGCGCTTCAGCAGCCGCTGACCCCTCTCCGTCAGTTTACGTGGCCTACCACTTCGTGGCTGAGTTACTGTTGTTCCCAAACTCTTCCATTTTCTTATATTAAAGCCGACAGTTGACTTTGGAATGTTTCGGAGCGAAGACATTTTACGACTGGATTTGTTGCACAGGTGGCATCCTATGACAGTTCCACGCTGAAAATCACTCAGCTTCTGAGAGTGGCCCATTCTTTCACAAATGTTTGTAAAAACAGTCTCCATGCCTAAGTGCTTGATTTTATACACCTGTGGCCGGGCCAAGTGATTAGGACACCTGATTCTAATCATTTGGATGGGTGGCCAAATACTTTTGGCAATAAATATACATATATATTAGGGTTGTACGGTATACCGGTATTAGTATACTAATTAATCATTTTCGGTACTATACCGTCTCTGAAACGTCCCGTTCCCACACCCCCCGCGTCGAAGTCACGTCAAGACATTGCTGGTTTACGAGCAGACGAGCCTGTTCGGTCGCACACAATCACAGAGTACTTACAAACAGACAATGTGTGTAGACAGAAAAGGGAGAACAGAAGCATTTTGGCTTAAAAACTGACGATAAAGGTGAAGTTATAACACTGAAACGCCCTCAGGAAGAGATGCTTTAAGACATGGCTAGCTAGCTAGCGGCTAACGTCCATCCGCCGTCGGCAGTGTTTTAGCTACTTCTAAATCACTAATCCTGGTCTCCATGGCGAAAAAGTAAGTTTCTTACAAGTATTATCCCTGCAGGACGAGGAATAGCTAAACATGCTTCACTACACACCGTAGCTCACCGGCGTCAAAATGTAAACAAACAACATTGGTGGATCTACACCTGACATCCACTGTAATGATATCAAGTACAGGCACATATTTAGTCGATACTACTATGATTACGTCGATATTTGTTGGCATCACAACATCTTCTTTCATTTAAAAAAAATGTATATTATGTTTATAAACTCAGGAAATATGTCCCTGGACACATGAAGACTTTGAATATGACCAATCTATGATCCTGTAACTACTTGGTTTCGGATTGATACCCAAATTTGTGGTATCATCCAAAACTAATGTAAAGTATTAAACAACAGAAGAATAAGTAATTGTTATATTTTAACAGAAGTGTAGACAGAACATGTTAAAAGAGAAAGTAAGCAGATATTAACAGTAAATGAATAAGTAGATTAATAATTAATTTTCTACCACTTGTCCTTAATAATGTTGACAAAATATTAGAATGATAAATGATACAATATGTTACTGCATACGTCAGCAGACTAATTAGGAGCCTTTGTTTGTTTACTTACTACTAAAAGACAAGTTTTCTAGTATGTTCACTATTTTGTTTAAAGACTTAACTGCAATAAGAAACATATGTTTAATGTACCCTAAAATTCTTTGTTAAAATAAAGCCAATAATGCAATTTTTTGTGGTCCTCTTTATTTAGAAAAGTACCGAAAAGTATCGGAATAATTTTAGTACCGGTACCAAAATAATGGTGTTGTTACAACACTAAAATGTGTATATATATATATATATATATATATATATATATATTCCCCGTGCACTAATTGATTTAAATAGTGCGCACTTGCTGCTCGCTCCCCAGACACGATGATGTGACATTATCGATGGGAAAATGCATTTTTAGACAATATGATTTGCCTGAGTGGCTAGGAGACATCGAGAGTAACAAGCGGTAGAACATGGATTAGAAAGGACAGATTTTAAAAAATAATAATAAAAAAATATATTTAAAAAAATATATATATTTAGATATATATATATATATATGTATATATACAGTATATATATATGTATATATACAGTATATATATATATATATATATATATATATATATATATATATATATATATATATAACCCCGTTTCCATATGAGTTGGGAAATTGTGTTCGATGTAAATATAAACGGAATACAATGATATGCAAATCCTTTTCAACCCATATTCAATTGAATGCATTACAAAGACAAGATATTTGATGTTCAAACTCATAAACTTTATTTTTTTTTTGCAAATAATAATTAACTTAGAATTTTATGGCTGCAACACCTGCCAAAGTAGTTGGGAAAGGGCATGTTCACCACTGTGACATCACCTTTTCTTTTAACAACACTCAATAAACGATTGGGAACTGAGGAAACTAATTGTGAAGCTTTGAAAGTGGAATTCTTTCCCATTCTTGTTTTATGTAGAGCTTCAGTCGTTCAACAGTCCGGGGTATCCGCTGTCGTATTTTACGCTTCATAATACTCCACACATTTTCGATGGGAGACAGGTCTGGACTGCAGGCGGGCCAGGAAAGTACCCGCACTCTTTTTTTACGAAGCCACGCTCTTGTAACACGTGCTGAATGTGGCTTGGCATTGTCTTGCTGAAATAAGCAGGAGCGTCCATGAAAAAGACGGCGCTTAGATGGCAGCATATGTTGTTCCAAAACCTGTATGTACCTTTCAGCATCAATGGTGCCTTCACAGATGTGTAAGTTACCCATGCCTTGGGCACTAATGCACCCCCATACCATCACAGATGCTGGCTTTTGAACTTTGCGTCGCTAACAGTCTGGATGGTTGGCTTCCCCTTGGTCCGGATGACACGATGTCGAATATTTCCAAAAACAATTTGAAATGTTGACTCGTCAGACCACAGAACACTTTTCCACTTTGCATCAGTCCATCTTAGATGATCTCGGGCCCAGAGAAGCCGGCGGCGTTTCTGGATGTTGTTGATAAATGGCTTTCGCTTTGCATAGTAGAGCTTTAACTTGCACCTACAGATGTAGCGACGAACTGTATTTAGTGACAGTGGTTTTCTGAAGTGTTCCTGAGCCCATGTGGTGATATCCTTTAGAGATTGATGTCGGTTTTTGATACAGTGCCGTCTGAGGGATCGAAGGTCACGGTCATTCAATGTTGGTTTACGTGGAGTGATTTCTCCAGATTCTCTGAACCTTTTGATGATATTACGGACCGTAGATGTTGAAATCCCTAAATTTCTTGCAATTGCACTTTGAGAATCGTTGTTCTTAAACTGTTTGACTATTTGCTCACGCAGTTGTGGACAAAGGGGTGTACTTTGCCCCATCCTTTCTTGTGAAAGACTAAGCATTTTTTGGAAGCTGTTTTTATACCCAATCATGGCACCCACCTGTTCCTAATTAGCCTGCACACCTGTGGGATGTTCCAAATAAGTGTTTGATGAGCATTCCTCAACTTTATCAGTATTTATTGCCACCTTTCCCAACTTCTTTGTCACGTGTTGCTGGCATCAAATTCTAAAGTTAATGATTATTTGCAAAAAAAAAATGTTTATCAGTTTGAACATCAAATATGTTGTATTTGTAGCATATTCAGCTGAATATGGGTTGTAAATGATTTGCAAATCATTGTATTCTGTTTATATTTACATCTAACACAATTTCCCAACTCATATGGAAACGGGGTTTGTATATATATTTATTTATTTATTTTTTACTTAAGCCTTCCCACGGGCCGGATTTTGGACGCTGGCGGGCCGTAGTTTAGGGACCCCTGACATAGTCGCTCACTTTCTAAAGCATCAGCACACATGCTCGAGCAACCTGTGTCAATATAAAGGTTTTTATAATACCATCATTACCAACTGTCTGGGTCAAATCTACAGTTGAGGCACTGTATTTTATTTTTTTACATTACCCATTTTGGCTAGATTTGAGGTTATCAGTACAGGATACATGTAAAGTGAGCATCTGCAAGCCGCACACTTAGCATTAGTCTCTGATGACTGGCACATAACAACACTACATGGTACTGTAGCAGTCACTACCATAGACACCACAGCATAACAGTTGCACTCATACGGGCATCACGATGGTTAGTAGCACAGAAAAAAACCCAATTGGTAGCAATATGAAATGTCTTCAATATCACAGTTTCATTATTAACACTGAACGTACACATGTATACTCATACATGTAAACACAATGCCATCATAAGGCCTACTGTAACGCTCAATTAAATACAAAGAATATCCCTAATCTGTGCTAGCACTGTCCCTAACACAAGTGTAGGGCTTGGCAAGATGGATCAAAACATATATCCCGATATAGTTTAGCCCACAAACTAACCCATACATGGAAATTTCCGTTGACGTAACTAAATATCGCTACCGTGTCTTGATTTTTAACTTTTCTGGACTGATGGTGATCTCAAATACACAAAAACAGGTACCAACAAATAAGAAAAGTAGGTTTTGCATAATGGGACCCCAACTTAACAGGTGTTTTGAGATAAGAAAAAAGAAAAAGCCTTGACAATAACATGAGACAAGTCAAATATATTCTCCAGTCTTCTTTAAAAAAATAATTTAGTTATGCTAAATTTTTCAGCTAACAAAGACACAATAGAACAAAATGTGAAATAAAGTGCCCTGTTTAAAGAGGTCATGTTTAAATTTCAGCAGCAATATGAAAATAATTTATCTTTAACAATTGTGTTTTTATAGGTAACCGTTACCTGCCAGCTGCTTCATGATGCTGTGACAGGCTGTGTTCCGAAAATGACTTTTAAAAAGTCATTAATTATCAAAGAAGTAATTGAAATACTAATAGAATAACTCTTTAATAAATGTAATTAATTACTACGGAAAGTAATCATTGCGCTACTTTAAAAAATTATAATATTTGGCATAATGCAGTAAAGATTGTGTGTATGCGTCTGTGAGTGTGCCTTTTAAAAGGCAGTGCCTTTTGCCTAGTAACGTCAGCAAGTCCTTGCAGGCTTGAGCTGTTTTTGTTAGCTTAGCAGGCAAGCAGCGGTAGTTTGTCGGCTCTGACGGCAACTCTTTTGAATCGTTCACTGCTTTGTGATGCCTCTGCTTAGTAAATATATGGAAGCGAACATACAGCCATGGATACATATGGCTGTATGTTCGTGTCATCAAACGTGGTATTGTTTGGATGGCAAGTTTGTCACTTCAGTTATTGATTTGTTCAATATTTCCTCCGTTGTAAGTGTATTGCATGATCGAAATATACTGAAACTAATTAACTAACTAACACTCGTAGTTACTAGTGCACAGTGCAGTCAAGTTTTAAGGTGGTGAAAAAAACATTGTCTTTTACTGACCAGTTCCTCCATCTAAGACTTTGTTTATTCCGTGTTTAAAATGTGAGTGAGCTACTAGAGCTTCGCTCATTTCTGTGATTGGAGGAGAAGGAAGGGCACATGGCTTCCTCGTCAACCACTTGTCCATTTGGTTATGGTTATGCCATCCATCCATCCATCTTCTTCCGCTTATCCGAGGTCGGGTCGCGGGGGCAGCAGCCTAAGCAGGGAAGCCCAGACTTCCCTCTCCCCAGCCACTTCGTCCAGCTCCTCCCGGGGGATCCCGAGGCGTTCCCAGGCCAGCCGGGAGACATAGTCTTCCCAACGTGTCCTGGGTCTTCCTCGTGGCCTCCTACCGGTCGGACATGCCCTAAACACCTCCTTAGGGAGGCGCTCGGGTGGCATCCTGACCAGATGCCCGAACCACCTCATCTGGCTCCTCTCGATGCGGAGGAGCAGCGGCTTTACTTTGAGCTCCCCCCGGATGACAGAGCTTCTCACCCTATCTCTAAGGGAGAGCCCCGCCACCCGGCGGAGGAAACTCATTTCGGCCGCTTGTACCCGTGATCTTGTCCTTTCGGTCATAACCCAAAGCTCATGACCATAGGTGAGGATGGGAACGTAGATCGACCGGTAAATTGAGAGCTTTGCCTTCCGGCTCAGCTCCTTCTTCAACACAACGGATCGATACAGCGTCCGCATTACTGAAGACGCCGCACCGATCCGCCTGTCGATCTCACGATCCACTCTTCCCTCACTCGTGAACAAGACTCCGAGGTACTTGAACTCCTCCACTTGGGGCAAGATCTCCTCCCCAACCCGGAGATGGCACTCCACCCTTTTCCGGGCGAGAACCATGGACTCGGACTTGGAGGTGCTGATTCTCATCCCAGTCGCTTCACACTCAGCTGCGAACCGATCCAGTGAGAGCTGAAGATCCTGGCCAGATGAAGCCATCAGGACCAAATCATCTGCAAAAAGCAGAGACCTAATCCTGCAGCCACCAAACCGGATCCCCTCAACGCCTTGACTGCGCCTAGAAATTCTGTCCATAAAAGTTATGAACAGAATCGGTGACAAAGGGCAGCCTTGGCGGAGTCCAACCCTCACCGGAAACGTGTCCGACTTACTGCCGGCAATGCGAACCAAGCTCTGACACTGATCATACAGGGAGCGGACCGCCACAATCAGACAGTCCGAAACCCCATACTCTCTGAGCACTCCCCACAGGACTTCCCGAGGGACACGGTCGAATGCCTTCTCCAAGTCCACAAAGCACATGTAGACTGGTTGGGCAAACTCCCATGCACCCTCAAGGACCCTGCCGAGAGTATAGAGCTGGTCCACAGTTCCACGACCAGGACGAAAACCACACTGTTCCTCCTGAATCCGAGGTTCGACTATCCGGCGTAACCTCCTCTCCAGTACACCTGAATAGACCTTACCGGGAAGGCTGAGGAGTGTGATCCCACGATAGTTAGAACACACCCTCCGGTTCCCCTTTTTAAAGAGAGGAACCACCACCCCGGTCTGCCAATCCAGAGGTACTGCCCCCGATGTCCACGCGATGCTGCAGAGTCTTGTCAACCAAGACAGCCCTACAGCATCCAGAGCCTTAAGGAACTCCGGGCGGATCTCATCCACCCCCGGGGCCTTGCCACCGAGGAGCTTTTTAACTACCTCAGCAACCTCAGCCCCAGAAATAGGAGAGCCCACCACAGATTCCTCAGGCACTGCTTCCTCATAGGAAGACGTGTTGGTGGGATTGAGGAGGTCTTCGAAGTATTCCCTCCACCGATCCACAACTTCCGCAGTCGAGGTCAGCAGAACACCATCCGCACCATACACGGTGTTGGTAGTGCACTGCTTCCCCTTCCTGAGGCGGTGGATGGTGGTCCAGAATCGCTTCGAAGCCGTCCGGAAGTCGTTTTCCATGGCTTCCCCGAACTCCTCCCATGTCCGAGTTTTTGCCTCCGCGACCGCTGAAGCCGCACACCGCTTGGCCTGTCGGTACCTGTCCGCTGCCTCAGGAGTCCCATGAGCCAAAAGAACCCGATAGGACTCCTTCTTCAGCTTGACGGCATCCCTCACCGCCGGTGTCCACCAACGGGTTCTAGGATTACCGCCACGACAGGCACCAACTACCTTGCGGCCACAGCTCCAATCAGCCGCCTCGACAATAGAGGTGCGGAACATGGTCCACTCGGACTCAATGTCCAGCACCTCCCTCGTGACATGTTCAAAGTTCTTCCGGAGGTGGGAATTGAAACTCTCTTTGACAGGAGACTCTGCCAGACGTTCCCAGCAAACCCTCACAATGCGTTTGGGCCTGCCAGGTCTGTCCGGCATCCTCCCCCACCATCGCAGCCAACTCACCACCAGGTGGTGATCGGTAGAAAGCTCCGCCCCTCTCTTCACCCGAGTGTCCAAAACATGAGGCCGCAAATCCGATGACACAACTACAAAGTCGATCATAGAACTGAGGCCTAGGGTGTCCTGGTGCCAAGTGCACATATGGACACCCTTATGCTTGAACATGGTGTTCGTTATGGACAATCCGTGACGGGCACAAAAGTCCAATAACAAAACACCACTTGGGTTCAGATCCGGGCGGCCATTCTTCCCAATCACGCCTCTCCAGGTTTCACTGTCGTTGCCAATATGAGCGTTGAAGTCCCCCAGTAGAACGAGGGAATCACCCGGGGGAGCACTCTCAAGTACTCCCTCGAGTGAATCCAAAAAGGGTGGGTACTCTGAGCTGCTGTTTGGCGCGTAAGCGCAAACAACAGTCAGGACCCGTCCCCCCACCCGAAGGCGGAGGGAAGCTACCCTCTCGTCCACCGGGTTGAACTCCAACATGCAGGCTCTGAGCCGGGGGGCAACAAGAATTGCCACCCCAGCCCGTCGCCTCTCACTGCTGGCAACGCCAGAGTGGAAGAGAGTCCATCCCCTCTCGAGAGAACTGGTTCCAGAGCCCTTGCTGTGCGTCGAGGTGAGTCCGACTATATCCAACCGGAACTTCTCTACCTCGCGCACTAGCTCAGGCTCCTTCCCCCCCAGCGAGGTGACGTTCCACGTCCCAAGAGCTAGCTTCTGTAGCCGAGGATCGGACCGCCAAGTGCCCTGCCTTCGGCTACCGCCCAGCTCACATTGCACCCGACCTCTATGGCCCCTGCTATGGGTGGTGAGCCCATTGGAGGGGGGACCCACGTTGCCTCTTCGGGCTGTGCCCGGCCGGGCCCCATGGGGACAGGCCCGGCCACCAGGCGCTCGCCATCGTGCCCCAACTCCGGGCCTGGCTCCGGAGGGGGGCCCCAGTGACCCGCGTCCGGGCGAGGGAAATCTGAGTCTCGGTTCTTGCATTTCCATAGAAGTCTTCGAGCTGCTCTTTGTCTGATCCCTCACCTAGGACCTGTTTGTCTTGGGAGACCCTACCAGGGGGCATGGAAGCCCCCGGACAACATAGCTCCTAGGATCATTGGGACACGCAAACTCCTCTACCACGTTAAGGTGGCAGCTCAGAGAGGATGGTTATGGTTTAAGCTAAGCTGGTTTAAGTTATGGTTATGGTTTAAGCTTATTTCAAACATGCTGTACAAATAGGCAAACATTTTACTCTTGCTTATCAACGTTGAATGGATTTATTTTGGGAGCAAAATGTGATAAAAGGGTCAAATCTGTATTCGCACTTGCGCCCCTTTCTTTTTTCCAAAACTCGCACAACCTATTTTTAGTCGCAAGTGCGACTAAAATGTACAGTGCTGAGATACAGCAGCAATTCCTGGTGCATGGGAATCGATACCGGTACTCAACAATAGCAATTTTCAGTGCTGTTGTTTGTAGTCAATGTGTTAATAAATGTTAATTATTTAATAATAACAATATAATAATATATAATAATAATGATATACAAACCCTGTTTCCATATGAGTTGGGAAATTGTATTAGATGAAAATATAAACGGAATACAATGATTTGCAAATCATTTTCAACCCATATTCAGTTGAATATGCTACAAAGACAACATATTTGATGTTCAAACTTGTAAACAATTTTTTTTTTGTAAATAATCATTAACTTTAGAATTTGATGCCAGCAACACGTGACAAAGAAGTTGGGAAAGGTGGCAATAAATACTGATAAAGTTGAGGAATGCTCATCAAACACTTATTTGGAACATCCCACAGGTGTGCAGGCTAATTGGGAACAGGTGAGTGCCATGATTGGGTATAAAAACAGCTTCCCAAAAAATGCTCAGTCTTTCACAAGAAAGGATGGGGCGAGGTACACCCCTTTGTCCACAGCTGCGTGAGCAAATAGTCAAACAGTTTAAGAACAACGTTTCTCAAAGTGCAATTGCAAGAAATTTAGGGATTTCAACATCTACGGTCCATAATATCATCAAAAGGTTCAGAGAATCTGGAGAAATCACTCCACGTATGCGGCATGGCCGGAAACCAACATTGAATGACCGTGACCTTCGATCCCTCAGACGGCACTGTATCAAAAACCGACATCAATCTCTAAAGGATATCACTACATGGGCTCAGGAACACTTCAGAAAACCACTGTCACTAAATACAGTTCGTCGCTACATCTGTAAGTGCAAGTTAAAGCTCTACTATGCAAAGCGAAAGCCATTTATCAACAACATCCAGAAACGCCGCCGGCTTCTCTGGGTCCGAGATCATCTAAGATGGACTGATGCAAAGTGGAAAAGTGTTCTGTGGTCTGACGAGTCCACATTTCAAATTGTTTTTGGAAATGTTCGACATCGTGTCATCCGGACCAAAGGGGAAGCGAACCATCCAGACTGTTATCGACGCAAAGTTCAAAAGCCAGCATCTGTGATGGTATGGGGGTGCATTAGTGCCCAAGGCATGGGTAACTTACACATCTTTGAAGGCACCATTAATGCTGAAAGGTACATACAGGTTTTGGAACAACATATGCTGCCATCTAAGCGCCGTCTTTTTCATGGACGCCCCTGCTTATTTCAGCAAGACAATGCCAAGCCACATTCAGCACGTGTTACAAGAGCGTGGCTTCGTAAAAAAAGAGTGCGGGTACTTTCCTGGCCTGCCTGCAGTCCAGACCTGTCTCCCATCGAAACTGTGTGGCACATTATGAAGCGTAAAATACGACAGCGGAGACCCCGGACTGTTGAACGACTGAAGCTGTACATCAAGCAAGAATGGGAAAGAATTCCACTTTCAAAGTTTCAACAGTTAGTTTCCTCAGTTCCCAATCGTTTATTGAGTGTTGTTAAAAGAAAAGGTGATGTAACACAGTAGTGAACATGCCCTTTCCCAACTACTTTGGCAGGTGTTGCAGCCATAAAATTCTAAGTTAATTGTTATTTGCAAAAAAAAAATAAAGTTTATGAGTTTGAACATCAAATATCTTGTCTTTGTAGTGCATTCAACTGAACATGGGTTGAAAAGGATTTGCAAATCATTGTATTCCGTGTATATTTACATCTAACACAATTTCCCAACTCATATGGAAACGGGGTTTGTATATTATAATCATATCTGAGTTTTAGTTTGGATTACCAAATGTGGAGGTGTTGAAAGGTGTCTGTATTATATCCAATTAGCATTGACCTAGCGCATTTTCAAAATTGGAGCCTAAGCACATTTTCGAAGGTCCTTCTTTTTGCTTTGTTGGCATTTCTTTGTCAAGTGCTTTAGCCAGTGCAACCGAATGTGATGTCACGTGTAACAAAAGATATCAAAATATGGTATCTTTTCATTTTACGTGAATCGGTCCTCGGTTGTGCCGACGGAATTTTGCCGGTTCCTTTTAAAAATACAGAATTCGGTACCCATTCCTATATAGCCATTCTTCAGAGTATAGAGGTGAGCATTAACTGATTTGCATGAGACAGGACAGCCCCCCAAAACAGGCTGCTTAACAGGACTGTTTAGGAAGGGTGTGTTATGTGTGCTGTAATTTTTGATCATTATGTTGTTTTGACCAACAGACATTTTGTTCAGACACTATGTTTGCTTTGAACATGAATAAATTGAACAATTTGTCAGGATGACTAAAAGGCCAGTATATTGTGTGTTTGTTGAAAAGTGTTAAAGGAAATATTCTGATGCTGTCATCAGTGCTATTCCAGCTCAGGCCTTGCGCTTGATGCGAAGTGGGAGTTAAAGACGTTACCAGGAATTGCATATTGGACATCATATAGGATAAATGTCATCAAGAGTTAGACTGCTCATTCCATGTGATACAGGATTGCAGAGTAGGATGTGCCAAATTTAAAGCTGTGTACTGACAAAAGAGCTATTTTTGTGAAACTAGGGAGTTTGGAACGTAACAAATACTGATTTCTTTATCATGTTATTTTTAAGTATTTTGTAAAGATTGTATTTGCTCTATATTAGGGGTGTCAAACGTACGGCCCACGGGCCTAATACGGCCTAATGATGGCAATATGAGTTTGCGAAGTATAAAAATGATCTGCAAATTTTTAATGAAAGAAGCTGCTGTTTTAAACGTGTCCACTGGATGTCGCAATAGCAATTCAATTGTAACCCACGTCACACATGATACTGTTTAAAGATGATGTCTCAGCTGACTTTAAGCACCCTCTGGATTGGCTGCCGCTACTCCAATCAGCGCAAATGCAAGCAATCAGCTACTCCTGTTGAGGCTGGCAGCAGATGGCATCAGACTGATGCAGTATCGACACACAATACCTTCTTTCGTTGTGAATGATTCACTCAACAGATAAAATAACAAAACGATAAGATGCAAAGACTTAAGTCAAGATGATCATCATTTTTGTAGTTATGAGTTCCGTGCAGCGCTCGCAGTTGGTTGACGGCCTGATGTGCACCCTGAACTCCATTCTAAAAATGTGTGTTTCTACATTTGTTGTTTGTTCTATTTTATTTCAAGCTTAAATCTACCATGTTCACATTGGTTAAGTTTATGGTTATGTTACCTTGATTTCGGCTATGATGTCCATTTGATAATTGTTTTGTTTATATTGTTATTGTAATATTTGAATGATGATAAATAAATGTGTTGTGGCTAGGAAACGGTAAATTGATAAACCGCAGTAACATTTCAGACTGTTAGTGATACCGTTTAACCGTGATACTGTGAAGATTGTGTTTTAGATGTATCTCTCGGGTTTATTTTTGTTTGCCAAACTGTTGCACTGAAACACATGGTGTTGTTTAAGAACAAAGCTTGTTTATTAGACTTTATCTTTAATCGTCAAACTTCTTTGTGTTTTATATTTATATCAAAAAGTAAACACAATGTTTTTATATTTTGTGGGTTTGTTCATTTCACAAATGTATTACTTTAAACGGCAATCATGTGACATAGCACTTTGTTAATGTTTTAAGGTGTAAAGGTAATTCCTATATGACATATTTCTGCTCAAACGCTTAATGGATCTGTACCAATACAGCATCTACATGTACATACATTAGTACTTTGACTTAAAAAAAAATATCTCTCTCTATCAAAATATAAAAATGGAGATAAAAGGCATAATGTAATGAGAAAAAGCTGACATGTTACTATTAATATACAAAAATATAAATATTTGTCTTTAAATAAATGAATAACTTTTATTTATAGCCTTTTTAGACTTCACAAATTACATGATGGCGTCACGTTCACACCTCGACACTGTTTTTACCTAACGTAATGAATTGAATAATCGTGTTTAAAAATCGTGACTTCACGATTATTAAAAATAATCATATTTATTATTTTGGCCTTAATCGTGTAGCCTTATGTATAAGAACAGATCTCATATATATGAACACTGTTTTTGTTCTTATGGCCATCAGGTGCTACCTTGCAAAATTCTTACATTTGTTTTTGTTTATCTCCTATGTCCATAAGGTGCTATTTTGCTCAATTTTCACATTTATATTTACTTATGTTTGACCACTTATGTTTATTTATTATGTTTCTGCTATATAATTTTATTTATCATGCTTGTTTTCATAAGCACATTACATTTTACTTGAGTACAGTGTTCTTATCTACAATAATGTTTCTTCTTCAAAGGAAATATTTTTGAATGTGTTCTTTGGTTTTTTTTCAATAGAACTTGGTTAAACGATTTCAGTATAAGTACTTTTTAAAAATGTTACAATAACGATAACCGTGATAAATTTGGTCTCAATTACCGTGATCAGAAATGTTCATACTGTGACATCCTTATTGTGGCAGTTGTTGATGTCACTAATGCGCCGGTTTAAGGAAACACTTGGTTGCTTTTCCAAACATATCTTTAATGAACTGTCAACATGAGAATGCTAAACGGTAAGTACTTAAAGTTTAATGGTTTTGCACCAATTTTTTCCTCAGAATTTTCAACTAACTTGAAGTGTTTTGCCAAGAAGATTATTTGTAATATGTACAATACAGGCCGAAAGTTTGGACACACCTTCTCATTCAATGCGTTTTCTTTATTTTCATGACATTGTAGATTGTCACTGAAGGCATTAAAACTATGAATGAACACATGTGGAGTTATGTACTTAACAAAAAAAGGTGAAATAACTGAAAACATGTTTTATATTATAGTTTATTTAAAATAGCCACCCTTTGCTCTGATTACTGCTTTGCACACTCTTGGCATTCTCTCGATGAGCTTCAAGAGGTAGTCACCTGAAATGGTTTTCACTTCACAGGTGTCATAATTTTGATGCCTTCAGTGACAATCTACAATATAAATAGTCATGAAAATAAAGAAAACGCATTGAAATGAGAAGGTGTGTCCAAACTTTTGGCCTGCACTTTACATTTTCAGAATGTGCTTGTTCTTTTTTTGACCAAAGTAAGACAAAGACAACAATTTTAAACGTTTTTTTTTTATTTAAAATGATTATGCCATGATTTCAACAGTCCGGCCCGCGTGGGAATAGATTATCCTCCATGTGGCCCCTGAGCTAATATGAGTTTAACAACCTTGATCTATACAGCACTTTTATCAGGTTATTTTTTATATTGGTCTTTTATTTAAGGAAAGCATACTGTAATGCCTTCATGGAAAACACACTATTGATAAGTAAACATATTTGTGCAGAAGCGTTAGCAGTAAAATCGGCATGCATGTGTTTACATTGTGTTTATGACAACTGAGGCTGTGATGCAGCAAACTGTCCAACTTACTAAAACTATTTTCTTAGTTTGCAGTATGGTTTTAAGTATTTAATTCCTTTTTTTGCTCACTCTGTGACTGTGCTCATCACATAAGTTTTGTCTACTAAAACATTTTGGACATTTTTGCTTGCAACCTGGGGACGATTTGGGAACGACTTAATTTAATTTATTCAACAGTGGAGCCCGTTTAAGTCAGTCCTGCTTATGTCGCCAATCACTCTGTGTCGGAAAACCTATCAAGTCCCAGTCCACTGTGGTATTATTATTAAAACGAGCTCGCACATAGTGGATATTTTTATCTTTTTCATTACAGCTAAGCCACAACATAACGATACTGTCTATTTTTTTATATTTTTAGTTTACTAGCCTCCAAAAGAAAGATTTGTGCTTGTGCGAAAGCTTTATTATCATTGTAGTCCAAACATACAACAAATATTATCACAGCTTTTTAGTTAGATGAGAAAAATATTGCATTTTTGTCAGAATGACGATGAGGCAAACAAATCAGCTTTTTATCGGTGTCTATTATAAAGCAAATCACATTCCAGACACACATTTGATACTTCAATGTGTCCTAAGGGAACTGTTCTTTGTTCTTGGACTGGTTTTAAATAGCAGGTAAACACCACTGCCACTTATTGCTCAAGCCCTGAACCACATCTTAAAACTTACAATACAATGACTACTACTGTATTACTATACTTAGGGCCTGATCTACTAAGATCCAAATACCACGCGCTAAACAGCAAGTGCAATCTATAAAATGTCATGTACTATTAGTGGGTGTGTTGCTTGTGATCTACTAAGACTGCATGTACAATTGAAAAGTGGTGCAGACCATCTTATTTAAATGAGGTTATTGCATGTACTGCTGGACTTATATGCCCTACACCAGGGGTGTCAAACTAGTTTTAGCTCAGGGGCCGCATGGAGGAAAATATATTCCCACCTAGGCCGGAATGGTAAAATCATGGCATGATAACTTAAAAATAAAGATAACTTTAGATTGTTAACTTTGTTCTACTTTGGCCAAAAATCCAACAAGCACATTCTGAAAATGTACACATTACAAATATTCCTCATGGCAAAACACTTCTGTGGAAAAAATGGTGCAGTTTCAAAAACTTTATAAAGAACACAATGAACTAAGACGTTGTCACAGTGTATTTACAAAGACATTAAACTTTAACCTCTTCTTGTTTAAACATTCTCATGTCGGCAGTTATCCATTAAAGACCTGTTTGGAAAAGCAATCGAATGTTTTGTCAAACCGCCGTATTGGTGACATCTGCAACGGCCACAACACATTCATTTATCATCATTAGTATATCAAATGTTACGATTGTGATATCAACAAAACAATGATCAAATAGACACCTTACCCGAAATCAAGGTAACATAACTACAAACGTAATCAATAAGAACATGCTTGATGTATGCATAAAATAAAATAGAACAAACAACAAATGTAAAAACACACATTTTTACATTGGAGTTCAGGGTGCACATCGAGCCGTCAACCAATTGCGAGTGTTGCACGGAACTTTTAACTACAAAGATGATGGTCATGTTGACTTAAGTCATTGCATCTTACTGTTTCGTTATTTTATCCTTTGAGTGGATAATCTACAATTAAAGAAGGTATGTTGCATCGCCACAGTTTTAGTCCGTCACCATCTGCTGCCAGGCACCACAGGAGCAGCTAATCGCTTGCACCTGTCAGGCTTGTCCCTGAAAGTTTGGTCAAGTTTTAGTTTTTCCTCTGTCATTTCCTGTCAACGCTCTTACTTTGGTTATTTCCTCATTGTCTCCCTGAGTGCTGCTTCCCCTCAGCTGCGGTTGATTGGCACCTGGCCACACCTGGTGTCAATCAGCCAAATGCTATTTAAAACTGCCTTCCCCTCCAGTCAGGGCTGGATTATTGTCACTACTACCTGTCATAATACTTGTCGTTGTAGCTCTGTCTACTTTTGTTCACTCTGCTCATGTCACAGTTCGTGTCGCAGTAAGTGTTTTTGTTTCTTGTCGACAGTTAGCCTTTGTGCTATTTTAGTTCATAGCCAAGTTTGTTCTCCGCCTTTTGCGCGCCTTTTGTTTGTACCCTTTTGTTTGTACCCTTTTTTTTTTTTTTTTTTTTTGCTATAGTGTTAAATTAAATCATGTTTTCCTGGACAAAGCCTGCCGTCTCTGCATCTTGGGGTTCGTCACCAACGTACTCTGACAGCACCTGCGCTGATTGGAGTAGCGGCAGCCAATCCAGCGGGTGCTTAAATTCAGCTGACACATCATCTTTAAACATTGTCATGTGTGACGCGGATTACACTCGAATAGCTATTGCGACATCCAGTGGACACATTTGAAACAGCAGTTTCTTTCATTAAAAAAAAATTTAAGCTCATTTTTATATTTAGCTAACTCATCCTGCGAGCTGCGGGCCAGATTAAACCTGTTCGCAGGCCTGATACCGCCCACGGGCCGTACGTTTGACACCCCTGCCCTACACATTCATGTTATCATGCTCTCCAACCTGTATGCAATGTTGTTAATATAGCAGTGCATATATATAATATGTGACACCTTTTCTGCAAAATGGAATCACAATTTATAGACAACAGAAACTATTTTTATAAACACTAATGGTTCGGGCTGCAGGGAGGCGGTGCACCATCTCAACAGCAGCACATTCATGCAACTGGAATGATCCAAGCGCCAGAAAATACATATTGAAATATTTTTATTTTTTCATATAGAGATATTTTATAATAATATCTCTATAGATATATATTATAATAATATATCTCTATATGAAAAAAACGAACAGCATTATTTTTATCAGCCCTCTAAAAGACAAGCCATCCAGCAGCTATAACATTACATTGCTGAATAAAGAATATAAAAACATTAATTAGTTATTTTACTAACATCTAGAACATATACTGTAGATAAGGCCTAATAAACTGGCAACCTGCGGGCCACATCTGGCCTGCCAAATATTTTCATTTGGCTCGCCAACCATCACCCAAATAGGCTTGATGTAACCATTCAAACTTGGGTTGCTAATGTATGCAGTGCTCCCGCTGCCCTGCAGGGGGAACAGCGAGGCATATGTGTCACAATGAAGCAGGGGTGAGAAGAAGACTACTCATTCAAACCAAAAATGGCACTATCAAATCTGGAAAAAAAGAAAAAGATTGCGGATATCGGACTTTTAACAGTGACTGCACAAGTACAGAATTATTGACAATGCAATGGGAAAGCTGATGTGTTTACTTTGCGATGAAGTAAACACAAAAAGTAATTAAACCTACGAAGAAACATCCACATTTTAATGAGACAGTTTACGTCCGGGCCGTGAGCCCTTGAGCTCTTGAAACTGCGGCCCTCTTCACTTAGTTGTTAGATAGCCCTACTGTCCATAAACCCTCTTAAATATTTTGGATTTTTAAGAAAAAATAAAATATATATATATATATATATATATATATATATATATATATATATATATATATATATATATATATATATATATATAAAATTATAAATTATAAATTATAAATGGGTTGTACTTGTATAGCGCTTTTCTACCTTCAAGGTACTCAAAGCGCTTTGACACTACTTCCACATTTACCCATTCACACACTGATGGAGGGAGCTGCCATGCAAGGCGCTAACCAGCACCCATCAGGAGCAAGGGTGAAGTGTCTTGCTCAGGACACAACGGACATGACGAGGTTGGTACTAGGTGGGGATTGAACCAGGGACCCTCGGGTCGCGCACGGCCATTCTTCCACTGCGCCACGCCGTCAATATATATATATATATATATATACCGTATTTTCCGCACTATAAGGCGCACCGGATTATAAGGCGCACCTTCAATAAATGGCCTATTTTAAAACGTTGTCCATATATAAGGCGCACTGCATTATAAGGCGCATAGAATAGACGCCACAGTAGAGGCTGGGGTTACGTTATGCATCCATTAGATAGAGCTGCGCTAAAGGGAATGTGAACAAAACAAATAGTGATTGTACTGACACTTCTACTTGCTCTTCTCTGTTCAACAACCCACTGTTCGAGTTTGTCCTCCAACTGTAGCCACCTCACTTTGTTCCCTCGGAAACTCTGTTTAGTCTTCTTTACTTGGCGCAGGTCATCGTGTTGCTTCCTCCACTTCAGCACCATTGATTCGTTAATGTTAAATTATTTCGCTGCTGCTCTATTCCCGTGTTCTACTGCGTGACTGATCGCCTTGAATTTAAACTCTGCGTCGTAAGCGTGTCTCTTAATAGGAGCCATTTTTGGGTCTTTACATAAAGTTTAGGTCTCGCAACTACGGGACTTCATTTTCCCTCGTAGAAGAAGTTGTTCTTCTTCTACGTTAAGCAGCCACCGACTTCATTTTCCCCCGTAGAAGAAAAAGCTGTTCTTCTTCTACGGTAAGCAGCCGTAGAAGGGGGGAAATTAAGTTGGCGTAGTTACCGTAGTTGCGAGACCTGTTGTGGCTCAATATTGGTCCATATATAAGGCGCACCGGATTATAAGGCTCACTGTCAGCTTTTGAGGAAATTGGAGGTTTTTAGGTGCGCCTTATAGTACGGAAAATACGGTATATATATTTATTTTTTTTGTACAAAAAAGGGCCAATAAAAATTCAATATAACGTGGCCAGAATATGAATTAAAATACTTATATAAGATGTCATTATTCACTTGTCTGTCAAGTTTTCCTTTACTTTAGAGTGTTGATACATGATTGACATAGTATTATCATCAGTGAATGATATGAATCATAGTCATGTTTATATTAATAGTGCATGTGCTGTGAGTCAAGTCTCCCCCTGTCTTTAAAACTTGACGCCTCTGTTTCTAACTTTAATCGATAATCTTTGAACACACCACAGTTTATGTGCAATGAGATGCAAAAGTTAAACTTATACATAACTTTCTCCTATGCTGCCACTAATAGATGTATTGTATTGTTTTAATATATCACCTCATCATTGTTCCAAAAATGCTGGTGCTGTTTGTGAATGCTTAAAAGTCAGTTTTGATGATGTTATGACGTCGATGTTAACTGAAGTGTTCGAAACTAGGTTTGCCGCTATCAGGTGGAACACACCATTTTGTGTTTTTAATAGGGGGTGTAGGAGGTAGTTATAGATATTCTTAATTTGTATTATCAAATTAATTTTTTATTATCATTAATTACATTTTCTTTTTTAGAAAATACATATTTAAATAGAAAAAAAAATCTTCAACATTGATAAAAGTCCAGAAACCCATGTGCTTGGGGCCCTTGCACAATATCCCCACCTTTGCCTTTGGTGACAAGGGACAAATGGGACAAGATCAAATAGATAAACAAATATTGAAATAATTACTTAAATGTGTTTGTAAATGTATATCATGAAAAAAATCATTAAACAATGAAATAATCAAATCAAAAATGATTTAAATCATAAATGGGTTGTACTTGTATAGCGCTTTTCTACCTTCAAGGTACTCAAAGCGCTTTGACACTACTTCCACATTTACCCATTCACACACACATTCACACACTGATGGAGGGAGCTGCCATGCAAGGCGCTAACCAGCACCCATCAGGAGCAAGGGTGAAGTGTCTTGCTCAGGACACAACGGACATGACGAGGTTGGTACTAGGTGGGGATTGAACAAGGGACCCTCGGGTCGCGCACGGCCATTCTTCCACTGCGCCACGCCGTCCCTAAATCATGAAAAAATGAAATTAATAATTAGTTGAGGACGGCGTGGCGTGGTGGTTAGAGCGGCCGTGTCAGAAACTTGATGGTTGCAGGTTAGCTCCCCACCTCTTGCCATCCAAATCACTGCTGACTGTTGTGTCCTTGGGCAAGACATTCACCCTTACCCCCAGTGCCGCTCACACTGGTGAATGAATGATAGGTGGTGGTCGGAGGGGCCGTAGGCGCAAATTGGTAGCCACGCTTCCGTCAGTCTAACCCAGGGCAGCTGTGGCTACAAATGTAGCTTACCACCACCGAAGTGTGAGTGTGGAGTGAATGAATGATGGGTTCTCACTTGTCTGTGAGCGCTTTGAGTATCTAGTTGATAGAAAAGTGCGATATAAACCTAATCAATTATTATTAGTTCAATGTATAGTTGTACGGTATACCGGTAGTAGTATAGTACCGCGATACTAATGAATCATATTCGGTACTATATCGCCTTTGAAAAATATCAGTCCCCCACTCCCCCCTCGTCGTCGTGTCATTGCTGGTTTACGAGCAGACGAGCATGTTCGGTATCGCACAATCACGGAGTACTTACAAACAGACACAGTCTGTAGACAGAAAAGGGAGAACCGAAGCATTTTGACTTAAAAACTAACGATAAAGGTGAAGTTATAACACTGAAACGCCCACCGGAAGAAGATCTTTAAGACACGGCTGGCGAGCTAGCGGCTTAAGTACAGCCGCAGTTGGCAATGTTTTAGCGACTTGTAAATCAGTAATCCTCGCCTCCATGGCGACAAATAAAGTAAGTTTCTTACAAGTATCATCCCTGCAGGAAAAGGAATAGCTAAACATGCTTCACTACACACCGTAGCTCACCGGCGTCAAAATATAAACAAACGCCATTGGTGGATCTACACCTAACATTCACTGTAATGATACCAAGTACAGGAGCGTATGTAGTCGATACTACTATGATTACGTCGATATTTTTTGGCATCACAACATCTTCTTTCATTTAAAAAAAAATGTATACTACGTTTATAAACTCAGGAAATACATGATGACTTAAATTATGGCCATTGTATGATCCTGTAACGACTTGGTATCGGATTTATACCCAAATTTTTGGTATCATTCAAAACTAATGTAAAGCATCCAAACAACAGAAGAATAAGTGATTATTATTATTTTAACAGAAGTAAGCAAATATTAACAATAAATGAACAAGTAGACTAATAAAACAATTTTGACAACTATTTGTATTTTCTGTTGAAATTGTTTGACACATCATGCAAGTAAAGTGCAGCCGAGCAGCAACCGTGGTGTCAGCCGTGGTTATTCAAAACTAATCACACAACGCAAAGGAAAATACACATATACATGTACACATTTGTATTTTGTGGGCCTGAATTAGGGGTCGGCAACCCAAAATGTTGAAAGAGCCATATTGGACCAAAAAAAAAAAAAAAAAAATGTCTTGAGCCGCAAAAAATTAAAAGCCTTATATAAGTCTTATAATGGAGGCAACATGATGTAAGTGTCTATATTATCTATATTAGCCTATTATCAAAATGAATGTGTCACAGGCAGACGCAAATCTTCGTTGACAGAAATTGACTTTTTCTGAACTTGAAATGTAACATTTATCATACACATTTTTACAACATTGGAAAACATTAGTAAAACGGAGGCTTTTCAGTGGGTGATGTTACTCCTGGAAATTACTGTCTTAGAACGGCCAAAGGTATAGATGTGTGTGTCCAAGTTAAAGTAAACTAATGGATTTATTCCGATCTTTGCAAGCTGGGTAACGTTTGCTGTTATCTGGAACAACATGGCACACAAACAACTATCAAACATGCAGCCAATATTACATACAGATAATGTGTGATAAGGCATGCAAATATAAATTAAATACAAAGAGAAAGTAAAGGAAATTAAATGAGCTCAAATATACCTACAAACTAGGCATAATGATGCAATATGTACATACAGCTAGCTTAATAGCATGTTGGCATTGATTAGCTTGCTGTCATGCACTGACCAAATATGCCTGATTAGCACACCACACAAGTCAATAACAACAAAGCTCACGTTTGTGCATTCACACACAACATAAGTTTTGTGGACAAAATGTTTTACACAGTAGCATAAAATATTTTGTGGCAGCTTCGGAGAAAGTTATACATGTAAACAAACTGTTGCATCACAGTCCACACAACTAGGGTGAGTTCAAGGACCGCCGGAATAAGTAGGACAAAACGGCGCTCGCTAAATACTCTCATCAGTGAAGCATAAACACAAGCATATTAAACAGTGGGATTTCTGACAGTTAGGAAGATTTGTGTCATGTTTGTCCTTCGACAGAAACCATATTAAAACAAAAAATATATTTTTACCCCCATCTTTTTCCATTTTCATACATTTTTGAAAAAGCTCCAGGGAGCCACTCTCGAGCCGCGGGTTGCCGACTCCAGGCCTAATTGAAGTATTTTCAAGCATCAAAATGGCTGTATAAACTAAATATATCAATACTACCGTATACTAGTAATGCCCACTAGAGCAGACCAAACCCATCAGAGCTTACTGTTGAGTGCGTTTATAAGCTAAAATGTAGATTGTTACATTAACTGCTTTAGTCAGATGAAAATACAAGCTTAGCAGAAAAAAGACAGTAGAGAGGAAGTCTAGAGTCATTTTTTTATCATAGACTTTCACGTCGTTAAAACATGTCAAGACACCTCTTCTAATACCAACACACACTTCCGGCTTCACAATAATAGAGCCACACGTCACATCCGGTCTAACTAAAATGAAAAATTGTCGGACACTACGATCATGCTTTTTCAAATATATTTTGTAATCAAATCAGTGATTTTTTATGTTATTACTTATGAAGTATTTGTAAATGTGAACAAAAGTGTTAAAAGTTAAAGTACCACTGATAGTCACACACACACTGGTGTGGTGAAATTACCCTCTGCATTTGACCCAACCCCTTGTACCACCCCCTGTGAGCAGCAGCGGTGGCCGCGCTCTGTAATCATTTTGGTGATTTAACGCCCAATTCCAACCCTTGATGCTGAGTGCCAAGCAGGGAGGTAATGGGTCCCATTTGTATAGTCTTTGGTATGACTCGGCCGGGGTTTGAACTCACGACCTACCGATCTCAGGGCGGACACTCTAACCCTGGGGTGTCAAACTCATTTTAGATCGGGGGCCACATGGAGAAAAATCTACTCCCAAGTGGGTAAAATCACGGCACGATAACTTAAAAATAAAGATAACTTCAGATTGTTTTCTTTGTTTAAAAATAGAACCAGCACATTCTGAAAATGTACAAATCATAATGTTGTTGTTTTTTTGTTTTTTACACTTACATTACACTTACACTTGATGCACATAATCACAGCAGTATGATGATTCTATGTGTCTACATTAAAACATTGTTGTTCATACTGCATTAATATATGCTACTTTAAAACTTTCATGCAGAGAAGGAAATCACAACTAAAAAATCAAAAATTTTTTCATACGGTGTTGATCTGGAAATGTTTGCCTCGGCATTTTGATGGTGTGGGCATGTGGCACCAAACGGAGATATTGACGTGCGGAGTAAGCACTCTTCATTGTCTAGCGGGTGACTTTTCTTTGTTTAAAAATAGAACAAGCACATTCTGAAAATGTACAAATCATAATGTTGTTGTTTTTTTGTTTTTTACACTTACATGTATCTTTATTTTTCGTTTTTTATACTTTCTGAATTAGGGCTGGGCGATATTGCCTTTTTTTAATATCGCGATATTTTAAGGCCATATCGCGATACATGATATATATCTCGATATTTTGCCGCAGCCTTGAATGAACACTTGATGCATATAATCACAGCAGTATGATGATTCTATGTGTCTACATTAAAACATTGTTGTTCATACTGCATTAATATATGCTACTTTAAAACTTTCATGCAGAGAAGGAAATCACAACTAAAAAATCAAAAATTTTTTCATACGGTGTTGATCTGGAAATGTTTGCCTCGGCATTTTGATGGTGTGGGCATGTGGCACCAAACGGAGATATTGACGTGCGGAGTAAGCACTCTTCATTGTCTAGCGGGTGACTTTTCAAATAAATGGGAGACATTAGAGCAGGTTCGGTAGCCACCGCTTCTTTAATGTCAACATCACACACCTCCTTCCACAACCACACACACCCTACGTCACAGACCTACGGCAACAACTCTGGAGGGACAAAACTCCTCCTCCTTACCTAACACACTCCAGTAACTTGGGACACCCTGAACTGTTTGTTACAGCAGTAATGCTACTTTTTATAGCAACGCTTTTGCCCCACACTTGACAAATTACGGTTGTCTGTTCGACATATTCCCACTTGAAGCCAAACCACCGCCAGACGATGGACCCCCTGCTGTTTTTCTTGGGAATTAATTATTCCTTCATTTGTTACCAGATTCACACCTTCTTTCTCTCGTATTACCGCTAGCATCACAGCTAATGTTTTCCATGCTGCTACCTCTCTGTTCGGGGAGGGCGTATACGTATGTGACGTATGACGTGACAGTATGTGACGTGTGTAAGAAGGTGGGCTTGCTGTCTGTGAGAAGGAGAGACAGGAAAGTGCGAGGAGAGCATGTAGTGTAATGCCCGCAGCTAAAAGCAACTGCGTGAGAACGCATACTCGATATCACGATATAGTCATTTTCTATATCGCACAGAGACAACCCCGCGATATATCGCCCAGCCCTATTCTGAATACATTATGTGATAATGTTCATCAGTCAACTCATTGGTGTTAATTTTCAATCTATCACGATAGAAAAATGATATCAAAATCAAATTACAGGATGTTATTTATTAGGGGTGTGGGAAAAAATCGATTCGAATTGGAATCGCGATTCTGACGTTGTGCGATTCAGAATCAATTCTCTTTTTTAAAAAAGCGATTTATTTATTTTTATTTATTTGTTTGCAATTTTTATATATTTTTATTTTTTTAAATTAATCAATCCAACAAAACAATACACAGCAATACCATAACAATGCAATCCAATTCCAAAACCAAACCCGACCCAGCAACACTCAGAACTGCAATAAACAGAGCAATTGAGAGGGGAGACAAACACGACACAGAAAAAAACAAAAGTAGTGAAACAAAAATGAATATTATCAACAACAGTATCAATATTAGTTACAATTTCAATATAGCAGTGATTAAAAATCCCTCATTGACATTATCATTAGACTAGGGATGTCCCGATCCAGGTTTTTGCACTTCCGATCCGATACCGATATTGTTTTTGCACTTCCGATCCAATACCGATACTGACCGATACCGATACTGACCGATAATGGCCTATCCGAGCATGTATTAAAGTTTAAAGTTATTTAGCCTACTTAGTTGTCAGAATCATGTTGAAAAGGGTTTTAGTACTCTTGATAACAACTAGCCAGCTGAATTAGGTGAGTTTGAATAATACACAATGGTTGGTAACAAGAAACTGACCTGTTTATTCAAGGACAGTGTTGGGTTAGTTACTGAAAAGCAGTAACTAGTTACAGTTACTAGTTACTTCATTTCAAAAGTAACTCAGTTACTAACTCAGTTACTTACACCAAAAAGTAATGCGTTACTGTGAAAAGTAACTATTTAGTTCTTTTTTCTTTTTTTTTTAAAGCTCCAATTAATGCCCTTTTAGCCTTCATTTCAGTACTGTTATTGCACTGGAGAATAATACAATCTGTTGATCAACTTGACATGCATTTGCATCACTCAACTCTGCTAAGCCATGTGGTCTACATACAACACACAAAGACAAAGATATGTTACAAAGGCCAATTTGTTTCTCACCAGAACAAATTGACAAAACTATTTTAAATAGCTGCAACATAACATACATAAGTAACAAACAGCATAATAACAGCATAGCTGTAAAGCAAGAAAGGCACACACTACATACACAAAGTCTAACCAGGCATTTTCTTCCTCAAGTAATTCTGATACAAAATCATGTCTGAAGCCCAGAACACTCTACACATTTCCCCAGTTTTAGTTTAGAGATAAGGAAAGATTGGCCTGGCCCACTAGGATCCCTCTTTATGTTTGTGAACTTTATAGTCTATACATTTAGAGTGATGTGATAATCAAACACTCTAGAAGTCTAGAATGAAAGAGTATATAAGAGAATTGACAGCAACGTTCCCTCTCAGGAGCGCGCATGTGCAATTGCGCACTGCTCAAGCGTCCTCTGCGCACGGCAAATCTATGCCATGCACAAAATCAAATAAAAAAATAAGCGCATAACAATTTTCGACATGACACGGACACGACAGAGAAAACCGTTTTCGTCATCATTGTTCAAATATTGTAACGTCTGTCGAGACGCTTTGAGGACATGAATTCCATCCATCACTTTACTGAGCAAAACTCTTTACTGTCGGCCATAAACACATCACCAAAACATTAGTAAAAAAAATGATATCTAGCAAAACTGGTCGTTTTCTGCAGTACAAACCAGACCAAAAGCAACTTTGTTATATCAACAGCAGCCGCTCGCTCTCTCACGTGCACCAACACTTGCACATATGGCACTTAGCCAGTGATGCGTTTACAGCCACACAAAAAGTCGGACAACTCCAACACCACACATAAAGTGTCATTCCAGGTCGTTACACTATGATTTACCAATCAAATGTGTGCTTATTCTAATGTCATTTATTAGGAATCTTAATTTATAAATATTAATCATTAAATGCTGTTAGTATATTAAATAAATACTAATAAAAATATATTTTTTACAAACAGGAAGTTGCAGGAATGTACACATGATCCCCTGCTTACATCTCATTGTGCAACATGTGAATGTTTTAATGGGAACTAAATGCAATGTCTGAAAGGGTTACAAATTATTTCCAAAGCAGGACCTCCACCCAGACAAACAATACAAGTACACAGTTCATGAAAAACAATATTTTTTGTTATTGTCATTGTAAGTGGGCCTAAACACTTATATTAGAAATGGAAATGACTGCTGTCATTTGATTATAATAATAAGAGAATGTTGTCTGTCTATCTGTGTTGGCCCTGTGATGAGGTGGGGACTTGTCCAGGGTGTACCCTGCCTTCCGCCCGAATGCAGCTGAGATAGGCTCCAGCGACCCCGAAAGGGACAAGCGGTAGAAAATGGATGGATGGATGGAGATGTAAGTTGTTATTTAGTGAGGTTTGGGACAGGTGTGCTGCTGGTGTAGCCACAGTGTGCACATCTAAAGTTGCTCACATGGACTCCACTCAATGCTCAGGGACTTTTTGCATTTGCTCACACATGAACAATTAGAGGGAACATTGATTGACAGAGTGTGTACCTTCAGCGGTGAATGGTGGTGGTGGTGGAGGTGAAATGGCATCAGAGTCTCTGTCTCTCTTTACTAGCTTCGTCGAAGCATGTTGCTATGTAGCTTGTTTCAGCAGATTTGAATTGCTGTTTTGGGCAGTAGATGGCATTTTTGATCCAAAGCACAATTTACATTTAACTAAAATGTTATTTTTTTTGTGCTCGACAAAAGAAAAGTAGTGAAAATATCTCCATGTTAACAAACTCGACTTCTGGCTCCGCCATGTTCAGACACGCCCCCGCCCCCTCCTCGCTCCCCACACTCACACTCAGACACACCCACACAGAGCGCATGTCTCTCTCTCTTCTCCGGCTTGTGACACAAGAAGAATCAGAACGCAGCGCTCCGATAAAACACACTTTATACTACATAAAAAGTAACGTAAAATAACGCAGTAACGCATCATGTAGTAACGGTAACCGAGTTACTAAATATAAAAAAATAACGCGTTAGATTACTAGTTACCGCCGAAACTAACGGCGTTACAGTAACACGCGTTAGTCCCAACACTGTTCAAGGATAAACACAAAATAGACAAAATTATACATGACAAACAGAAATGGCATCATTGAAACAAGGGCTGGGCGATATGGCCTTTTTTTAAATATTGCGATATTTTAAGGGCATATTGCGATACACGATATATATCTCGATATTTTGCCTTAGCCTTGAATGAACACTTGATGCATATAATCACAGCAGTATGATGATTCTATGTGTTTTGATTGATTGATTGAGACTTTTATTAGTAGGTTGCACAGTGAAGTACATATTCCGTACAATTGACCACTAAATGGTAACACCCGAATAAGTTTTTCAACTTGTTTAAGTCGGGGTCATTGATTCATGATACAGATATATACTATCAGATATATACTATCATCATAATACAGTCATCACACAAGATAATCACATTGAATTATTTACATTATTTATAATCCAGGGTGTGGAGGGGGGCGCCGAATGTAAGTGTCAAAAAGACAGCCAAAAGAGTTTGATATGAGAATAAATCTAAAGTTAAAATATAGGGTAGAAATGCATCCATTTGCAGGAAATGGAGTCTTGATTTTCAACATTTTCTTTCAAGGCTTGCATGTCTACATTAAAACATTCTTCTTCATACTGCATTAATATATGCTACTTTTAAACTTTCATGCAGAGAAGGAAATCACAACTAAAAAAATCACTAATTTTTTCATACGGTGTTGATCTAGAAATTTTTGCCTCGGCATTTTGATGGTGTGGGCGTGTGGCACCGAACCGAGATAAGCGTCTCGACAGACGTTATAATATTTGAACAATGATGACGAAAACTGTTTTCTCTGTCGTGTCCGTGTGTCGAAAATTGTTATGCGCTTCTTTTTTTATTTGATTTTGTGCGTGGCATACAATTGCTATGCGCAGAGGACGTTTAAACAGTACGCAATTGCACAAGCGCGCACCTTAGAGAGAACGTTGGTCACACGGCTGCGCTAGCATCACAGCTAACGTTAGCCATGCTGCTACCTCTCTGCTCGGGGAGGACGTATACGTATGTGACGTATGACGTGACAGTATGTGACGTATGACGTGACAGTATGTGACGTGTGTAAAAAGGTGCGCTTGCTGTCTGTGAGAAGCACAGACACAGAAAAGATAAGCTTGTCAACACACTGTGTTCAATATTTTCACAAAGATAAAATAAGTCATATTTTTGGTTCATTTAATAGTTGAAACAAATTTACATTATTGCAATCAGTTGATAAAACATTGTCCTGTACAATTATAAAAGCTTTTTACAAAAATCTACTACTCTGCTTGCATGTCAGCAGACTGGGGTAGATCCTGCTTAAATCCTATCTATTGAATGAATAGAGAATCGTTTTGAATCGGGAAGAAATCGTTTTTGAATCGAGAATCGTGTTGAATTGAAAAAAAAAAAAATCGATTTTGAATCGAATCGTGACCCCAAGAATCGATATTGAATCGAATTGTGGGACAGCCAAAGATTCACAGCCCTAATATTTATGGAGTTTGCTCGTTTTCCTCAAATGGTGCACTAACATCATGTGTGTTTTTTTTTTTTACATTTGTAGCATCATCTACAAAGATACAAAGATTTGCTATTGTGACATCTAGTGGACACATTTAAAACAACAGTTTGTTTCATTCCAAAATTTTGGCTCATTTTTATACTTAGCAAACTCATCCCGCGGGCCGGATAAAACCTGTTTGTGGGCCTGATCCGGCCCACGGGCCTTACATTTGACACCCCTGCTCTAACCACAAGACCACTGAGCGGGTTTGCTCATTTAGCAAATGCTATGTAAAGGAGAAGGGGTAGGAATAAATAAACTCTGCTTCTTTTCTGTTTAAAAGAGAAACTGGAAATAGAATACTTGCCAACCCTCCCGAATTTTCCGGGAGACTCCCGAAATTCATCGCCTCTCCCGAAAACCTCCCGGGACAAATATTGTCCCGAAAATCTCCCGATTTCAGCCGGCGCTGGAGGCCATGCCCCCTCCTGCTCCATGCGGACCTGAGTCCTGCCCAATCACGTTATAACATCTACGGCTTTTAGAGAGTGCACAACTGTGCACACAACAAGGAGACGAAGCAGAAGAACGAGGAAGATACAGCCATGGCGACGCCGACGACCAGTGAGATGAAGAAATACGCTTGTAAGTTCCAAGCCGCAGCTGCGATTGGACCTGGATAGCCTCCGGGAAGAAGTAGTGGAGTACCAAGTGCTTGGCAGTGAAGATCCTCCTCAGGAAGCAAGGATTGACTGGTTTTGGGCCATGCTAGGGAGAGATGGAAGATTCCAGACTCTATTGCATTTGATGAAAGCACTTTTGTGCGTGCCACACAGCAATGCATCATCAGAGAGGGTGTTCAGCATGGTTAGAAAAATAGTGACAGAGAATAGAACAAGGATGGACAATTCAACCCTTAACTCAACAATGAGTAGATGAGTGTTATGTATGTGTATATGTGTAAATAAATGAACACTAAAATTCAAGTATTTATTTTATATATATATATATATATATATATATATATATATATATATATATATATATATATATATATATATATATATATATATATATAATAAAAAATTATATATATATATATAATAAAATATATATATATATATATATATATATATATGTGTGTGTATATATATATATATATATATATATATATGTATATATATAATAAAATATATATATATATATAGCTAGAATTCACTGAAAGTCAATTATTTATTTTATATGTATGTGTATATATATATATATATATATATATATATATATATATATATATATATATATATATATATATATATATATATATATATATATATGAAAGACATGCACCTGGGGATAGGTTGATTGGCAACACTAAATTGGCCCTAGTGTGTGAATGTGAGTGTGAATGTTATCTGTCTATCTGTGTTGGCCCTGCGATGAGTTGGCGACTTGTCATGGGTGTACACCGCCTTCCGCCCGATTGTAGCTGAGATAGGCTCCAGCGCCCCCCGCGATCCCAAAGGGAATAAGCGGTAGAAAATGGATAGATGAATGGATGAAATACATGACTTGGTGAATTCTAGCTGTAAATATACTCCTCCCCTCTTAACCACGCCCCCTACCCTCCACCTCCCGAAATCGGAGGTCTCAAGGTTGGCAAGTATGAAATACGGGACGGCGTGGCGCAGTGGAAAGAGTGGCCGTGCGTGACCCGAGGGTCCCTGGTTCAATCCCCACCTAGTACCAACCTCGTCATGTCCGTTGTGTCCTGAGCAAGACACTTCACCCTTGCTCCTGATGGGTGCTGGTAGCGCCTTGCATGGCAGCTCCCTCCATCAGTGTGTGAATGTGTGTGTGAATGGGTAAATGTGGAAGTAGTGTCAAAGCGCTTTGAGTACCTTGAAGGTAGAAAAGCGCTATACAAGTACAACCCATTTATCATTTATTTATTTAAATAGTGATGTATCATGTTGTAATTGTAGGCATGTTCGGAATAAACTCAAACTCAACTCAACGTGTTTGTGTCATGTCTGGAACCAATTAACCGCGATAAACGAGGGACCATTTCACGTTTCTTTGTAAAGTCATTGGAACAGTTCACGCCTTGACTTGCTGTAGTTGTGCGTGCGCGTGCGCGCGCGTGTTTAGGCGAGAGCGAGAGACGACGCGCCCCTCTGACGCGTAAACATACGTCCTCCTTCCATCTTCGTCCTCCTCCTCATCGGGACACACATGGGAGGAGACGCTCCCGCTGAATGCAGAACAACGCTGACACATTCGCCTGTTGAAGGTTTTTTTTTTTTAATGTTCCATCCTTTTCGCTGCATTTTGGGGTTGATTTGCACGGACGCGCTGCAGGGACCGTGCGTGTCATTTATGTAGTGGAGGAGACACGGGCTGGATTTTAAAAACCCTCGCCGGACCGATGAGCTCATCTCCGTGGTCTTGCGTATTTACGGGGGCGTTAAGGATGCGGCTGGTGGACTGGGTCAAGGTACCTGCTGTCTTCGAATCACACCGGCTTGGTTCGTCGGACTGATCCCGTCCAAGGCTGTGTGTCCACGAGGACCACTACTGTGCGTTAATCTTTTATTTTTTTTATTTTTGTAATTTTCCCCCTGCACATTGGATCCGCCACCTGCAGCAGACAGGATGGATAACTATTCTACTTTGCAACGTAAGGATGCACATACAGTGTATTGCATGCATAATGAAACATTATATCATTTTATTTTAACACCTTCAAGGCCTTTTTGGAGCATCATGACTGCAGGAAGAGTGTGTTTGATGTGTTGCGGTGTCAGTGTCTCCCCTAAGCAACACACACACACACACACACACACACACACACACACACACACACACACACACACACACACACACACACACACACATTTAGCCATATCAGCAGTGCTTTATTGCACCTGTTCAAGTTCAGCACATTCATACTATCCAGGTAATGCTTTGCAGTTTATGTTCCTGCATGGTGACACACACACACACACACACACACACACACACACACACACACACACACACACACACACACACACACACACACACACACACACACATTTAGCCATATCAGCAGTACTTTATTGCACCTGTTCAAGTTCAGCACATTCATACTATCCAGGTAATGCTTTGCAGTTTATGTTCCTGCATGGTGACACACACACACACTTACACACACACACATACACACACATACACACACACACACACACACACACACACACACACACACACACACACATTTGTGTATTTGTTACCTTCTTGAGACCTCTGAAAAATGCCTACCTCTTTAGGACCACCCTTTCTAGCTATATAAAGATTTGTATTTACAACATTATTAATATATGCATACTATGAAAATATAGAAAAGGTAAGCATTAAGTTAATTTTGAATTTTTTGTGCTTTTTTTGTTTGTAATTGGTTTTCAATCTATTTATTTATTTATTTACTTCAAGTTATTACAGTATGTCTCTGTATACATATTTATTGTTCACCTGTCCTAATATGGAAGGAACACACACATTCGTGTATTTGTTACCTTCTTGAGACCTCTGAAAAATGCCTCTCTTTAGGACCACCCTTTCTTGATATATAAAGATTTGTATTTACAAAATTAATAATATATACATACTACGCAAATATAAAAAAGCTTGTTGTGAAAAATGAGTTGGAATTTCACAAGAAAAAGGTCACAATTTCACAAGAAAAACTTAGAATTTTGGCAGTATTATAATAAAAGTTGGAATTTTACTCAACGCAAGTCAAAATTTTACAAGAAAAACAGAACGTTTGTGCAATATTATGATAAAAGTAGGGATTTTACTCAATAACAGTCACATTTATACAAGAAAAGCTTAACATTTTGGCAATTTTAAGAAAAGAGTCGTAATTTTACCCGACAAAAGTCACAATTTTATAAGAAAACTTGAACATTTTGGCAATATTATAATAATAATCAGAATTTTGCTTGGAAAAATTATGACAAAATTCACAATTATACTCAAAATATGTCAGTATTTTACAAGAACAACAAAAAAAGGCAATATTGTGATAAAAGCCAGATTTTGCATTAAAAAGTAATCATTTTACATAAAAAAGAATTAATTTTATGAGAAAATATTGCAATATTACAGCAACAGAAAGAATATGAGAAATTGTTACCAATTGTGGAAAAAAAGACTGCTTTTAGTTACTATTATTATATATATATTTTTTGTTTGTAATTGGTTTTTAATCTTCACTATTTACTTAAAGTTATTACAGTATGTCTCTCTCTCTCTCTCTCTCTCTCTCTCTCTCTCTCTCTCTCTCTCTCTCTCTCTCTCTCTCTCTCTCTCTCTCTATATATATATATATATATATATATATATATATATATATATATATATATACACACACTTGTTATTACATATGTTGGCCAGAGGGGGAGCACTTCAAATTTCTACACACACTTGTTATTTCATATGTTGAATTTAAAACCGGGAAGCCCGGTGGCACAGGGGTTAGTACATGTGCCTCAGAATACAAAGGTCCTGGAGTTCAATCCTGGGCACGGGATCTTTCTGTGTGGAGTTTGCATGTTCTCCCCATGACTGCGTGGGTTCCCTCCGGGTACTCCGGCTTCTTCCCACCTCCAAAAACATGCACCTGGGGATAGGTTGGTTGGCAACACAAAAAAATTGGCCCTAGTGTGTGATTGTGAGTGTGAATGTTGTCTGTCTATCTGTGTTGGCCCTGTGATGAGGTGGCGACTTGTCCAGGGTGTACCCCGCCTTCCGCCCGAATGCAGCTGGGATAGGCTCCATCACCCCCCGCGACCCCAAAAGGGACAAGCGGTAGAAAATGGATGGATGGATGGTGCAAATGAGACATTCTCTATTAGATATAATAGTTGTCCGTATTGGGACCATGATTTCGGTCTTAACTTGTTCACCGGTCCTCCTATGGAAGGTACTTTTTCCTTGTTGATGTCTCAAGAAGGTTAGAAATACAAGAACACACACAGAGCAGCAGCACAATGCAGTATGTCTCTTTGACTTGGACGCCACTAAAGCAACAAGCACAAAAGCGGCCTTCTAATCAAAGGGAATGTTTCATTGCAACACATTTCAAAGCTCCTCTGTCTGCTCCGCCTCGTTGATGGTGGCTATTAATACATATTTTCCAGCTGGGCTTTTTTGCAACTTGCTTCTAAACTGCCTCATTTTGTATCTATGTTCTAGTTTTGGGATGCTTTCTTCATTAACTGCCTTATATGTGTCAGTAATTTGCAGCATTATTGGCTGTAAAAAACTAACTTTTTGGATGCCCTTGAGCCATAATCATGTGTTTACCTTATTTGTCATCCTAAATGCAGGTGCATTTAATTATTATAGGCTCGTTTTGGTGAGTACTATACAATAAAAAATAAAAATTTTGCATGCTGTAACCGGGTTTAACTATATTGGTCTAAATTAAGCTCCACCAATACTGAGTAAGATATAAGAAGCTTGCATTCAAAGATGGAAGTATTAATAGCTCATCCCTGCAACAGCACACTTGCAAGCAGCCTAGAAAGCAAGGCTGGATCTGGCTCTCGCAGTTTTGATAGCACAGTGCTGCCGATGCTGCTGGTTGCTTAGTGACTGCATCCATGAAACAGGCTCCCATCGTCATGGTGATGGACCGAAGGGAGGAAGGAGACCCAGAGCATAAAGGGGACACATACAGTGTATCAGTGAATCGGCAGCACAGTGAGGCTTCTGGATTGGGGTTTCTTGTGAGGCGGCTGATGATGATGATGATGGACAACTGGCGACACGGGGGCCAAACCCGGCCCAGTGTAAAACTTGAGAGACAAACATTTTTGCAGCAAATTCCTGAAAGACTAGAGTGCTCCTGTTGTATAGAGGAACCTGGTTTGAATGAAATTGCATTGACAATGAATTTTGCTAGCTAGGCTCAATTCAAATTCTCCCTCCTTCCCCTTACCTCAAGCATCTAGTGCCATGGCCAAAATTCGCCCCTAGGCATGCAGACGTCGATCGAGTCTCGCTACGTCATAAGCCCTCGCCGTTTGCCAGCAGTTTCGTAAGGCAGATCCGACAAGTGTTTGTTTACTTTCAAGATGCCGTCACACGCGATGTTTGGCTTTGCTTCTGCTCTTTTTTTTCCCCGCCTGTTTTTATTAAGAAGTTCGTTTCAAAGACAACGTTTTTGGCGAAATCTGCACCAGCTTGTGCTATGTAAAATGTGTTTCATCGTGTATTTGTGTTTGAAGCCAATATATACGTGCAGTAGCAATGGTTTGAAGTCTGACTAAAACCACTAGTGTCATTATTATTAAAAAAATATTAATTAGACTTATTTCTTACATGTTTATGCTTCTCTGGGTTTCTGGTCTGCCATATTTCTCCTCACACTCCATAGTATAGGGAGGTCTGTGAGCTCACTTTGAGGAAGGTACTTCGCCATTCCCCCCTACCTGCCGGATAATTTAATCGGCTCTTGATTGACATGAACGTGCAAAACCAAGGAGAGAGGGCAAAAACATGGTCGGAGGAGGGGTATTCGAATTGAGCCCAAATGTAAGACACTGGGGTCCAAACTTGTGATTAACATAACTAAGGTGTTCCTCAAGGCACCCCTTAAATCCTCTCTTTTTTGGCAGTTCATTTTCGTAATGTGATTTATGTAACTAAGATGTTGCTGTAGCTTGTTAATAACTTCAGATGCAGCCTGTAGTCATTTGTTCGCCGTCTTTAGTTATACCAGTGGTGTCCCTCAAGGTTCCATTATAGGTTCAGTCTTTTTCACCTGGTAGCCCGAAGTTTAGTTAAAAAAAGTTGTGATAGACTCAATTTTTGCAGCATACACCATGAGATTATCTTTGACTAGCTTTTTTTTGCAGAAGTGCCTTAAAAAAAGCAGAGTGTTCCAGTAATGTTGACAAAATAAATAAACCAAAATCAAATGTCTACTGTAGAGCAGTGTTTTTCAACCTTTTTTGAGCCAAGGCACATTTTTTGCGTAGAAAAAATCTGGAGGCACACCACCAGCAGAAATCGTTAAAACGCAACTCAGTTGACAGTAAAAAGTCGTTGTCGCAATTGTTGGATATGAATTCAAACCATAACCATAACCAATATAGCTCTTGTTTCAAAGTAGGTCTACTGTCACCACCTGTCACATCCCGCCGTGACTTATTTTGAGTTTTTCGGTGTTTTCCTGTGTGTAGTGTTTTAGTCCTTGTCTTGCGCTCCTATTTTGGTGTTGATTGTCATGTCATGTACGGATGTACTTTGTGGACGCCGTCTGCTCCACACGCTGTAAGTCTTTGCTGTCGTCCAGCATTCTGTTTTTGTTTACTTTGTAGCCAGTTCAGTTTTAGTTTCGTTCTGCATAGCTTTCCCTAAGCTTCAATGCGCTCTAGACAGCACCAACACTCAACAACAACACATAATTTTGCAGACTATAATTACTGGTTTGTAAAAAATATTTTTAACCCAAATAGGTGAAATTAGATCATCTCCCACGGCACACCAGACTGTATCTCACGGCACACTAGTGTGCCGCGGCACAGTGGTTGAAAAACACTGCTGAGGACGCTGGTTTTCCAGAATATTCAAAACAAGACTAATAACAAAGGGAGGAGTCTGGCCCCCCAGGTCCTTAGCTTTCTGGAATTTGGCAACCAAAACAATTTAATTAAATATCCCTGCTGTATATGATGCAAGAGACCACTACATACAGTGAATTATGAGCTAGCATGGAGCCTAAATGGAAAGAAAGTTAACCTAATATTATAATTAAAGTGCAATCATCCCAATTATCTTAAACATCATTTAATATGTGTAATTATAGGATATAATTAGTCATTTGCTGCGATGAAGTGGCGACTTTTCCAGGGTGTACCCCGCCCACCGCCCGAATGCAGCTGAGATAGGCTCCAGCGACCCCGAAAGGGACAAGTGGTAGAAAATGGATGGATGGAATCAGTCATTTGTTTTGAACAGGTTGGATTAACTTAATTCTTCTCCGTTTCATTCTCCCATTCCCATCAGAATAGTTAACCCTTTGAGAATTTTGGGGACTTTTCCGTCCTTCAGGGTATTTGTTTGCTCCATTTTTAGCCATAACTTTGGTTGTGTTTTTCCAAATTGAATATTTTTTCTCCATAGAATGCTTTTTTCATATTCAATTTAAAATTATATTAATATCAACAACACATCAGCGGTAGAAAATGGATGGATGGATGGACATCGGGAAATAATTTTAGCCCAGTAGAGTAGCGACAGGACGAAAACGTTTTTCTAAATTGTTCTACATTTTTTGCTTGGATCGCTTAATCAACTTCATTCCCAAATAGAAATAGCAAACATGTCATGTTTTTTGATTGTATTTAAACCTTTTGCATGCCCATTTGACCTAATCATGTAATTTTTGTTTTGTTACAATACCGCATGGTTGCCGTTGATGGCGTGATCCCAGGATGCAGAGATTGCAAGCGGTCTGCAAGCAGAAGAGCCCTTTATTAGGTACCAAGCAGAGTATCAAAAAACAAAGAGCACTGGCATTGGACGAGCAGTCAACCACAGGCGAAAATGCAAAAGATAGCAACAACAAAGAAAGCAAGGCTAGGTAAGGGAAAGCAAAACACGGGAAGGCATATCACGATCATTGGAACCATGACACTGTGTCGCAGTAAAGGTGATGCTGGCAGATAAACCCACTTGATTGACAATTAGGGACAGGTGAAGAGAACAGGCTTCAGAAACACAAAACAGTCATTATTATTTATGTATTTACTTAATTATTCTTAAAATAAATGTTATGGACACATCGGGGCGACATAGCTCGGTTGGTAGAACGGCATTGCCAGCAACTTGAGGGTTCCAGATTCGATTCCCGTTTCCGCCATCCTAGTCCTTGGGCAAGTAACTTTACCTACCTGCTCCCAGTGCCACCCACACTGGTTTAAATGTAGTTTAAAGATGTAGATAATGGGTTTCACTACAGTATGTAAAGTGCTTTAAGAGTCTAGAGAAAAGCGCTATATAAATACAATTCAGTTTACTTCACTTCAGATGTTTTCTATGTGTGAGTCTGTTCTTGAATTAAGTTGGGTAACTAATATTGAGGAATACTCCAAATAAGATGTTCAGCTTGTTATGAGGAAAAAATCAACTCATTTTGCTCAGAAAATATCTTCATAAGAATTGGCTAGATATTATATCTTAATTAAAGGTTATTGTTTTTGTGGATAAATTGCCATACAAGATATTATTTTCTTTTTTGGAAAAAAAAACAGTTGCTTAGAATGGGGCTTTTTTTTCTTTCTTGAAATGTCGTTTTGGAAGTGTATGTCTCAAAAGAGAGAGAGTATGCGTTCAGGGCGAGGAGAAAAGGAGAAAATTATGATCTTTTTGGTTTTGTTTTTTTTGCTATATTGCACAATGAATAAGCTGCATATAGCTGCTCCAAACTGGCCTCCTCTTCTTCTACACTACAATTTATCTAACTCATTATTTAAAGGGGAACATTATCACAATTTCAGAAGGGTTAAAACCATTAAAAATCAGTTCCCAGTGGCTTATTTTATTTTTCGAAGTTTTTTTCAAAATTTTACCCATCACGCAATATCCCTAAAAAAAGCTTCAAAGTGCCTGATTTTAACCATCGTTATATACACCCGTCCATTTTCCTGTCACGTCACACAGTGATGCCAATACAAACAAACATGGCGGATAGAACAGCAAGGTATAGCGACATTAGCTCGGATTCAGACTCTGATTTCAGCGGCTTAAGCAATTCAACAGATTACGCATGTATTGAAACGGATGGTTGTAGTGTGGGGGCAGGTAGCGAAAAACGAAATTGAAGAAGAAACTGAAGCTATTGAGCCATATCGGTTTGAACCGTATGCAAGCGAAACCGACGAAAACGACACGACAGCCAGCGACACGGGAGAAAGCGAGGACAAATTCGGCGATCGCCTTCTAACCAACGATTGGTATGTGTTTGTTTGGCATTAAAGGAAACTAACAACTATGAACTAGGTTTACAGCATATGAAATACATTTGGCAACAACATGCACTTTGAGAGTGCAGACAACCCATTTCAGGCGCGCTAAGAATATATATTTTTCCACGATTTCAGCACTCAGGTTAACCATACCTAAATAGACACAAAATACTGCATTACACAAGACTACCCGAATGTACTCGAATGATTGAAAAAAATAAATGTTTTTAAGCTAAATTATTGGTAAACACAGTTTATGTATAATAATTTACGTAAAACCGCGAGTAATGAATAAAGTTTTCATCAATTAATATATTATGTAGACATACCCTCATCCGCTCTCTTTTCCTGAAAGCTGATCTGTCCAGTTTTGGAGTTGATGTCAGCATCTGCTTCGAGTGTTGCAGGATATCCACACATTCTTGCCATCTCTGTCGTAGCATAGCTTTCGTCGGTAAAGTGTGCGGAACAAACGACTGACCATTTCGTCGGCTTTCCCCTCAGCCTCGTATTTTGAACAAATTTCATCCAATTTCTTGCCACTTTCGCATCTTTGGGCCACTGGTGCAACTTGAATCCGTCCCTGTTCGTGTTGTTACACCCTCCAACAACACACCGACGAAAGTGAGAAAATGGCGGATTGCTTCCCGATGTGACGTCACGTTGTGACGTCATCGCTCCGAGAGCGAATAATAGAAAGGCGTTTAATTCGCCAAAATTCACCCATTTAGAGTTCGGAAATCGGTTAAAAAATATATGGTCTTTTTTCTGCAACATCAAGGTATATATTGACACTTACATAGGTCTGGTGATAATGTTCCCCTTTAACTGTTTCGATGAGCCATTTGCAATCTCACTCTTTATATAAAGCATGCAATATATTTTACAGTGTTTCTGGTAATATACAGTAAATATTTCAATTAACCTTCATATTGTTGTTTAATGACATTTAACAGGCATTTTCTGCAGTATATTTGCCTAAGTCAATTTCAATGACTCCAAATAAATAAGCATTGTTTCAATGAAATGCGTCTTCATAGCTGTGGCAAGTATGCAGGTTTGATTAGTCAAATCAGTACTGTTGGTATTCATATATACTCCAACAAAGGTTTATAACAATCCATTGTGACATCACCAAAAGTAGTTAAAAGATAAGCTTTCCGTGACAAGGCAGAAGCAGAAGTCAAGCATGGGTCTTGCTGCCAGGATATGTCAGTGGTAAGCAGTGTCTTTTTTAAAGCGGAAGGAAAATAGGACAGTTGCATGAGGGCGACATCTGAGCCCCATTGCAGCGGCTTAGGCCATAAAAAGAATGATCTTGTATGTGATCGTCATTCAATTGCAGTGAATTTGCACTCATGTGACGACCCATGAAGTCATTAAACGACCCAACAGGGAAGTAGCAAGGTATTTCACACTAAGCAGAGTAGACTGAGGAAGCATTACTCCGCATGTGTATGTGTGTGCGTGTGTGCGTGCGTGCGTGTGCGTTGTATGTGTACGTCAATGTGTAAGTGAATGTGAATGTGTAGGTGTAGGTGTAGGTGTACGTGTACGTGTACGTGTACGTGTACGTGTGTACATGTATGTGTATGTGTATGTGTGTGTGTGTATGTGTGTGTGTGTGTGTTTGTGTGTGTGTCTGTGTGTGTGTGTGTGTGTTTATGTGTTAGCTCAGTCTTTCACACTCCAAACTTGTAATGTACAGTGTGAGCCGGAGTTCCAGAAAACAGCAAACTACAGCATTTACACAGACTTTTGCTCTCATTTTCCGCTTTTTGCACAGGCTACATGTTTAGAAGTTGGGGTACGAGAGCCAATGAAGGTGTACAACGGCAAATTTAGGGAATTCCACAGGGCTCACCCATTTATGTATCTATAATCTTTTTTTTTTAGTGAGCTACATTTTGTGCAGAAATATGGGGGAAACAACTACAAATGTGCGCTTCATTCACTAACGGTGTTACAAAAAAGATCAGTTAGAATAATACATAATGTTGGATATAGAGAACATACAAACCCTTTATTTATTGCATCACAAATACTAAAATTCAACGATTTGGTGCATTTGCAAACAGCTAAAATTATGTACAAAGCAAACTATAACCTGCTACCCAAGAATGTACAACAATTCTTCTCAACAAAAGAGGAGAAATATAACCTTAGAGGAAAGTGTAATTTAAAACATCTGTATGCTCGTACAACACTTAAAACCTTTAGTATATCAGTATGTGGAATTAAATTATGGAATGGAATAACCAAAGAAATCAAACAAAGCACCAATATGATTCAGTTTAAGAGACTGTTCAAACTACAAGCGTTCACAAAATACACAGAACAAGAATTATGATGAATATCTTGAACCCTTTTTTTATTTTTTATTTTTTTATTTGTTTTTTTAAAAAACATTGTTATTGAGACAAATATCATTTATGTATGTAATATTTGTTTACTGATTACTATGGTATATTATTTGTTTATTATTTATTTGTTCACTGTTATGTTACAGAGAACAAGGAAATAGGATACAATTGCTATGGTATGAAAAGGGGTAGGATTAAATAAGCACTGCTTCTTCCTACTCCTTTTCGGACATGCTGTATTGAAACAACTGGAAATATGTGATGAATTGAATGGTATGCATGTTTGAAATAAACTGAAACTGAACTGAACTGAACAGGAAGTCTATCTAGCATTACTTATATACAGTACTCGGTACAAACATTAAGCCATGAAGAATCTCTTCTGTCATTGCAAAGCTGGAACTATCATTTCTGATCCAGCCAATATATAAGGAACTTTACCTGAAATTGAATTAATAATTCCTACTGTTCAAACTGTTGCTGTCACACTTTCCTAAAAAGAACTAATTCAGTTTAAGAATCCTTCAACTGTGGTACGTGTGCCACTAATGGTGCATAGGCTTCATCTAGTGCAGGGGTCAGCAACCCGCGGCTCTAGAGCTGCATGCGGCTCTTTAGCGCCACCCTAGTGGCTCCCTGGACCTCTTTCAGAGATGTGTGAAAATGGAAAAAGAGAAAGAAAAACATTTTTTTTTGTTGTAAGATATTTTCTGTAGGAGAATAAACATGACACAAACCTTCCTAATTGTTAGAAATCACACTATTTATATTAAACATGCTTCACTGATGAGTGTATTTGGCAAGCACCGTTTTGTCCTAATTTCAGCGATTCTTGAACTCATCGTAGTTTGTTTACATGTACAACTTTCTCCGGTGCTGCCACAGAAAGACGTGTTTTATGCCACTCCGTCTTTGTCTCATTTTGTCCACAAAAAGTTTTATGCTGTGCGTGAATGCACAAAGGTGATGTTTGTTGATGTTATTGATTTGCTGGAAAGCTAATCAGGCATATTCTGTCAATCCATGACTGCAAGATAATAGATGCTAACATGCTATTTAGGCTAGCTGTATGTACATATTGCATCATTATGCCTCATTTGTAGGTATTTTTGAGCTCATTTAATTTCTTTTACTTGTCCTCTCTGTATTTAATGTATATTTGCGTGTCTCCTGACACATTACCTACATGTAACATTGGCTGCATTTCTGATAGTTGTTTGTGTGCCATGTTGTTCCAGACCCCTGATCTAGTGGTACGCCAAAGAATCACTTGATTAAAGTACAGTGTTTTATTTTCTTACATTCAAACACAGTGTTGCTGGTCAAGCTGTGTCTAATGTTACAGTGGCCATTAAATATACTTCCATCCATCCATCCATCTTCTTCCGCTTATCCGAGGTCGGGTCGCGGGGGCAGCAGCTTAAGCAGGGAAGCCCAGACTTCCCTCTCCCCAGCCACTTCGTCCAGCTCTTCCTGTGGGACCCCGAGGCGTTCCCAGGCCAGCCGGGAGACATAGTCTTCCCAACGTGTCCTGGGTCTTCCCCGCGGCCTCCTACCAGTGGGACGTGCCCTAAACACCTCCCTAGGGAGGCGTTCGGGTGGCATCCTGACCAGATGCCCGAACCACCTCATCTGGCTCCTCTCGATGTGGAGGAGCAGCGGCTTTACTTTGAGCTCCTCCCGGATGGCAGAGCTTCTCACCCTATCTCTAAGGGAGAGCCCCGCCACCCGGCGGAGGAAACTCATTTCGGCCGCTTGTACCCGTGATCTTGTCCTTTCAGTCATAACCCAAAGCTCATGACCATAGGTGAGGATGGGAACGTAGATCGACCGGTAAATTGAGAGCTTTGCCTTCCGGCTCAACTCCTTTTTCACCACAACGGATCGATACAGCGTCCGCATTACTGAAGACGCCGCACCGATCCGCCTGTCGATCTCACGATCCACTCTTCCCCCACTCGTGAACAAGACTCCGAGGTACTTGAACTCCTCCACTTGGGGCAAGATCTCCTCCCCAACCCGGAGATGGCACTCCACCCTTTTCCGGGCGAGAACCATGGACTCGGACTTGGAGGTGCTGATTCTCATCCCAGTCACTTCACACTCAGCTGCGAACCGATCCAATGAGAGCTGAAGATCCTGGCCAGATGAAGCCATCAGGACCACATCATCTGCAAAAAGCAGAGACCTAATCCTGCAGCCACCAAACCAGATCCCCTCAACGCCTTGACTGCGCCTAGAAATTCTGTCCATAAAAGTTATGAACAGAATCGGTGACAAAGGGCAGCCTTGGCGGAGTCCAACCCTCACTGGAAACGTGTCCGACTTACTACCGGCAATGCGGACCAAGCTCTGGCACTGATCATACAGGGAGCGGACTGCCACAATCAGACAGTCCGATACCCCGTACTCTCTGAGCACTCCCCACAGGACTTCCCGAGGGACACGGTCGAATGCCTTCTCCAAGTCCACAAAACACATGTAGACTGGTTGGGCAAACTCCCATGCACCCTCAAGGACCCTGCCGAGAGTATAGAGCTGGTCCACAGTTCCACGACCAGGACGAAAACCACACTGTTCCTCCTGAATCCGAGGTTCGACTATCCGGCGTAGCCTCCTCTCCAGTACACCTGAATAGACCTTACCGGGAAGGCTGAGGAGTGGGATCCCACGATAGTTAGAACACACCCTCCGGTTCCCCTTCTTAAAGAGAGGAACCACCACCCCGGTCTGCCAATCCAGAGGTACCGCCCCCGATGTCCACGCGATGCTGCAGAGTCTTGTCAACCAAGACAGCCCCACAGCATCCAGAACCTTAAGGAACTCCGGGCGGATCTCATCTACCCCTGGGGCCTTGCCACCGAGGAGCTTTTTAACTACCTCAGCAACCTCAGCCCCAGAAATAGGAGAGCCCACCACAGACTCCCCAGGCACTGCTTCCTCATAGGAAGACGTGTTGGTGGGATTGAGGAGGTCTTCGAAGTATTCCCTCCACCGATCCACAACATCCGCAGTCGAGGTCAGCAGAACACCATCCTCACCATACACGGTGTTGATAGTGCACTGCTTCCCCTTCCTGAGGCGGCGGATGGTGGACCAGAATTGCTTCGAAGCCGTCCGGAAGTCGTTTTCCATGGCCTCACTGAACTCCTCCCATGTCCGAGTTTTTGCCTCTGCGACCGCTGAAGCCGCACACCGCTTGGCCTGTCGGTACTTGTCCGCTGCCTCAGGAGTCCTATGAGCCAAAAGAACCCGATAGGACTCCTTCTTCAGCTTGACGGCATCCCTCACCGCCGGTGTCCACCAACGGGTTCTAGGATTACCGCCACGACAAGCACCAACTACCTTGCGGCCACAGCTCCAATCAGCCGCCTCGACAATAGAGGCGCGGAAAATGGTCCATTCGGACTCAATGTCCAGCACCTCCCTCGTGACATGTTCAAAGTTCTTCCGGAGGTGGGAATTGAAACTCTCTCTGACAGGAGACTCTGCCAGATGTTCCCAGCAAACCCTCACAATGCGTTTGGGCCTGCCAGGTCTGTCCGGCATCCTCCCCCACCATCGCAGCCAACTCACCACCAGGTGGTGATCGGTAGAAAGCTCCGCCCCTCTCTTCACCCGAGTGTCCAAAACATGAGGCCGCAAATCCGATGACACAACTACAAAGTCGATCATGGAACCGCGGTCTAGGGTGTCCTGGTGCCAAGTGCATATATGGACACCCTTATGTTTGAACATGGTGTTTGTTATTGACAATCTGTGACGAGCACAAAAGTCCAATAACAAAACACCACTCGGGTTCAGATCCGGGCGGCCATTCTTCCCAATCACGCCTCTCCAGGTTTCACTGTCGCCGCCAAAATGAGCATTGAAGTCTCCCAGTAGAACGAGGGAATCACCCGGGGGCGCACTCTCAAGTACTCCCTCGAGTGAATCCAAAAAGGGTGGGTACTCTGAGCTGCGGTTTGGCGCATAAGCGCAAACCACAGTCAGGACCCGTCCCCCCACCCGAAGGCGGAGGGAAGCTACCCTCTCGTCCACCGGGTTGAACTCCAATGTGCAGGCTCTGAGCCGGGGGGAAACAAGAATTGCCACCCCAGCCCGTCGCCTCTCACTGCCGGCAACGCCAGAGTAGAAGAGAGTCCAGCCCCTCTCGAGAGAAGTGGTTCCAGAGCCCTTGCTGTGCATCGAAGTGAGTCCGACTATAGTGGCCATTAAATATACTTGTTAAATAAAACCTCTACCTAGTTTTTATTGAATACTTAGGCCTACCACACTCCCCCTCCTTCCTCCACGCTACTGTATTTTAATGTTAGTCGTTATGAGAGCCACATTTTTTCTGTTGCACTACTTGGTGAGTACTTGGTCCAATCCATGGCCTGTAAATATTTTTTTTTTTATTGGCCCTTAATTTATTGTTAATAAGACACTTTATCAGAATCAGTTTTATTGGCCAAGTATGTGTAATTCATTTGATATTACACTAATTTGTTTCAGAAAGCTTAACACTCATTGATCGAAATCAGATTGGTTTTAGCATCTTTAAGGCACAACATGTACCAAAGTGCCCACCGTTGTAAATTATGTTATTTTAGATGTAATTTTTGCCATAAATGAAATAAAAAAATATTTGAATATTTTTTTATTGGAGAATTATGTACTCAAGTTTTTTATGTTTGGTTTTAGAAATAATTATGTTCAACTATAATGTGATTTTTTTGGTTGTTGTTTTGCATTTTGTGCGATTACTGTATAGTATTGCCTGATGTAGAAAATATATGATATAAATTGTATAAATTTGACGATAGATCACTCATCCTGGCCTCCATGGCGGCAAATAAACTTGGTTTTCTAAAAGTTACATTATCACTGGAGGACAAGGAATAGTAAACATGCGACAATACACACAGTTGGAGGATACACAAAAAATATAGCTAACCGCTAAGCTAGAGCTCTTGACTGTATAAAGGGGTGGACGGATCAATACAAATTTTGACAGTAACGGAACCACATATATATAGTATCAGTATATGGTCGATACTACAGTGGTTAGATCGATATTTTTTACTGTCACAAAATGTTTTTTTGTCATTTTTATATTGTTTACAAACTAAAAATATAAAAGCCAATTGTAGTTTTTGTGCTATTGACTTGATTATAAATTTTCTATGTAATAAAAAGGAATTACGAAATAACATTAATTGATTTTGTTACACTGCCATCATGTGCGAGCTTACAGTTCTGTTTAAAAATTGTATCATTTAATAATCCTGAAAGTATGAACATTATTAGTATGACCAAATCTGCCCCTGCTTGGTATTGGATCGATATCTGATTTTGTAGTATCGCCCAAAACTAATGGAAACAGAAGAATACGTGCATACTACATATTAAAAGGAGTGTAGAGAGAATCATGTTACAACAGCAAGTAACCAGTTATCAGTGGTGTGCCGTTAGGGCCAGCAAGGCCTTCTCTGCTGGCCTACATACCCAGAAATCATGATCATAATAAAGATACAAGTATTTTTTTAATTACTTTACCTAAATATCTAAAATTATTGATATTCTCTTTATGTCATATTATGTTCCTTCCAATGCTGTTGTTTTTAGGTTAGACTTTTTATCCAATCAGAATTCAGCTAGCTTATGTTGCCATGCTGTACGAAATCTGCCCGAGGCCTTCAGAATCAACAATGCAGGCGTCCATGCACTGTAAGTGATCGGGCACATACAGTTGCGATAGCCAATCAGATCACGAGTTGCCTTCTAGCTGGCCTTATGTTGAACGTGACATTTACGGGTCCTCTACCTAGTTTTTTTTATTTTTTTATTCCACCGTTAGCGGAGGAATTTCAGAAAACATAAAGTTGACAGACAGTTGCGATAGCCAATCAGATCAAAAGTTGTTGGCAGTAGCCTATCTGGGTAGCCTGATGTTAATGAGACTGTGATTGGATACTCACTTGTCATTCCAAAGTGAGTATCCAATCACAAGTTGCAGCTTAGCAGGAAGCAGGAAGTGTTGACCCACAAAGAAGGAGAACAAAATGTTGATTAGGTGGCAGATATATATTTGCAAGGCCATTTTCAAGAAGGATATTTAAAGAGAAACTACATCTTGTGAGACGATGTCGGTGATGAAATGGGGAAATAAATGCCTGCCATTTCCACTCAAAACAGCCAACTACGAGCGGTACCACTGGCGTATACGGCGTCGAATGGGTTCTTGTCGTGACCCGAATATTACTCTGGGCACAGATGCAGGATTTCGGAAACAGACATTTATTCGGACAAGGGAAGGGGTCCAAAACGGGAGAAACAAAACAGGCTATCAAAAACAGAACTAACCTGACCTCTAAACTAACAAAAATATCAATAACTCAAAACGCTCCGGCTGCGGAGGGAAAAAGGTGCTCAGAACAGAATATATCAAATACAACAAAAAGCGCTCCAACGCAGGCGATGCTAGGAAGCTAATCTTACCTGACAAAAGTTTACAAATAAAGAATCTCCCGTGGATCAAAAAGTACAAAAACGTGGCAATGGTTGTAGACAAGACTGTGGCAAAGGAACGCTGGAGGTACGCACAAGAAGATACGAAACACTCTGGCACAGGACAGAAGGAGGACGAGACATTTATACACATGAAGGAGGGTGACACAGGTGGGCAAAATCAGGAAATCAGGAAAGACATCAGAACAGTGATACAGGAGGAAGGGCAAGTAATCTGAAACGAGAGGGAGAGTTAGTATTTCAAAATAAAACGGAAAGTGACAAGACAACCTGAAACCAGACGAAAACCAGACAAGACTTCACCCAGGTGTGACAGTTCTACAAATTGTGAGTTCAAATATATATATATATATATATATATATATATATATATATATATATATATATATATATATATATATATATATATATATAATTATTTTTTTTTTTTCACGTTTAATATGTTTTATGCAATTTTAGTTTTGACAGTACCACATATTTTTAATTGCTGATGCGAGTTTACGGATTTTTACGTGCGCCAGAAAATAACCCTTTTTGTACACTGTTCAGGTGGTTCAATGGTCAGTAGTGCGTAAATGTGTTTCTGTATAGTATTTATCCAGCAATGGTCATGTAGTGACATAATTTATGGTATTTTGAGAGGTTATCATTGAAGTCGGACATCACTCAAGGCCTAGGTGGGAAACGCACGGGCCGCCACTGCCAGCTATTAACGATAAATTAGCAAGTGGATTAATACAAACTACATTAGGAGCCTTTGTAACCCATTTTGAAATGGTTGTATCATTTACAGCAGGGTTCCCCAACCTTTTTTCTACCAGGGACCGGTTTAATGTATGCATTATTTTCACGGACCGGCTTTCTACTTGTGGCAGATAAAAACAGCAAAAATATGAGCATGAAAAATTAGCCTTTGGCTACAATCTGGCGCATTAACATTTTATTTGTCAATTAATGTGCATTGTCTAATGTACTATAACAAGGAGTTATATTCCATCCATCCATTTTATGCCGCTTGTCCCGTTCGGGGTCGCGGGGGTGCTGGAGCCTATCTCAGCTGCATTCGGGCGGAAGGCGGGGTACACCCTGGACAATTTGCCACCCCATCGCAGGGCCAACACATATAAACAGACAACATTCACACTCACATTCACACACTACGGCCAATTTAGTGTTATGTTAACAAGCTTATTAGTGTGTTTAGTGGGACAGGCGAAAGGTAAGTCAGAGAAAGTGCGGTAGTTTATAAATTAATGAATGTTTCTGTGCAGCCCGGTAGCAAATGCGTCACGGACCGGTGGTTGGGGACAACTGATTTACAGTATATGCCAAATGATATGTTATGATAGCATCCATCCATTTTCTATACCGCTTATCCTCACTAGAGCCATTGGTGATCCAAATCAGTTTTGACATGAGTAACACATTACACGAGCCATAATCTGCTGTTCCCAAATGGTTTCATTGGGGCTAATATTTGACCAAAAACAAAACCGTAGAGGGAATCATCATTGATCACTTGTGCTGTTACTGAAATAAAACACAGGCTGTTAATTACAGTCGACAGCCACAATGCTGATGACACATCTTTTACATTTTTAATAACTAAGCTATCAGTGACAGGTGCACACAGAGTCTGAGAGGAGATGCACAGTGTGAGAGTATGCCGGGAGATGGAAGGGAGGAGCAGTTTCTGCAACCTTTAGTGGTTGGTCCATGTGTTGCCGTGGGCAACCCAAACTGCGCTCTAATGGGACAAAGACCTAGGCAGCCTCTGGTCTGCAGCTCTCTGAGGACGTGACAGTGTTTGAATGTGAGTGCTGCGGTGAGTCTTTAAAACCCTTTCATCCATTACAGATTCACCAATTTGAGCCCTTTGAGTCTATTAATAAACACACTTGGAGTGTCGTGAACATAAAGTAACTACAGTCTGATAGAGCACAGATGAGAACATTTTGAAACTATGCAGGCTTATCACACGCTCTTGTTGAAATCGCCAGTATTATTTTCTGAAGCGGAGGAATAGTGCACTGCAAATGAATTGCTACTTGCCAAGATTTAAAAAAGAAAATATATATACATTTGGCCCTGCGATGAGGTGGAGACTTATCCAGGGTGTACCCCGCCTTCCGTCCGAATGCAGCTGAGATAGGCTCCAGCGACCCCCCGCGACTCCGAAAGGGACAAGCGGTAGAACATGGATGGATGGATGGATGGATATATACATTTCCCTAGTTTTGAGAGCTATTTACTGATTTTTAGTCCTTAACATCTTAATTATTATATTTTGTATATTTTGTCTATTCTACTTTAAAAATTTAAAAATTGAGAAAATAATTATTCAAATAAGATATTTTGCTTTTCCTCACATAGAAAGATTTTGCAATATGCCAAGGGTGCTCGATTTAAGAAAGTTGATTAATGCTTGTTTTCAGAATAAAATACTGATTTCTAGCTTAAAAGTCTTCCTAATTTCTTGTTATACATATTTTAATTTGGAGGGAATGCCACACGTGATGCTTACTGGGAAGATGAGCGACGTTCTGGCAAAGGTTCCTTGGGTCCGCTGGTCTTTATGTCGCTCCCTCTCATTAGGTCCAGGTGCGCTGATCCGTGATTGCCTGCAGCCTTGTCGTTGCGTGGGTGTGCTGTGCTCAGCGCGAGCAGGGGCGTGTCTGGGAACGCTGCCAGCAGAGGTGCCGGCAGACTAAGCTGCCGGGGAAAAGCGGGTTCGAGCCCGCGCCGTGACAAAAGTGACTGACACAATGTGAGATATAATCATGTGACATGTGCTCGAGTCTGCTGCTTTCTCACCAAGACTGTGGGTTCTATTTTTACTGCCATCTCAGCTTGATGGGAATCCTTAAAGGTCCAGTGAACATGATCTCTGGATCAGATGAGCAGTAATGTTGGTTCATTTGTTTGGAATATTTTCAACACTTGCACAAGACTATGTCTCCCGGCTGGCCTGGGAACGCCTCGGGGTCCCACAGGAAGAGCTGGACGAAGTGGCTGGGGAGAGGGAAGTCTGGGCTTCCCTGCTTAGGCTGCTGCCCCTGCGACCCGACCTCGGATAAGCGGAGGAAGATGGATTGATGGATGGATGGATGGACTTGCACAATTCAACATGTCCGTAAAAGAGTAGGAAGCAGCAGAGCTTATTTCATCTTACCCCTTCTGCCTGTAACCTCTTGACAACCAGTGTCCGCTGCCATGCACGTTTGCGTACATCACAGGGTATTTTTATTTACAAGAGTAACTACACTTTTTGGGGGAATTTAGCCCATCTGCCACAATCCCTATGTGAGACAAGAACACGTATATTTCCCTTTTCTTTGCGTTCAAAATAGTGAACAACTACTAGGAAGCAGCTAACAATGCAAGTGTATTGGATTAATCTATTCCGCCTATAAAGCGCTCTAAAAAACATAGCCAACACTGCTCCATTTACAAAACCCAAAACCAGTGAAGTTGGATGTTGTTTTTTTTAAGAGCGCTTCATTGGTCGAATAGACCGTATCTCAATTACCTGCATCGTCAGCCACCTTTTACTAGCAGTTTTTCCCCATTTAGAATGCACAGACAAGTGTTCTTGTCTTAGATAAGGGCTCGTGGATGATGGACAAAATCCCCACCAAAAAGTGCAGATCCCCTCTGAGGACTTTGACTTAGCTTGTTCCAACACAATGTTGCACAAAGTGCAAAACAATTTACCAGCATTTTTTAATACCAAACTTTAGGGAACTGCCTTGCTTCAACTTTGACTGTAAAATCTGGTGACGAATGTGCCTTACAGGAAGGATACTGTAGTATTGTGTACAGCACCGCACAATTTGATGTTGTGGTGTATGATTCAAGATGGCTGAAGCAAAGTTAAGAGTTGGTCCACGAACTCTACATCAGGGGTGTCAAACTCATTTTAGATTGGGGGCCACATGGAGAAAAATCTACTCCCAAATGGGAGTGGTAAAATCACTGCATGATAACTTAAAAATAAAGACAGCTTCAGATTGTTTTCTTTGTTTAGAAATAGATTAAGCACATTCTGAAAATGTACAAATCATAATATTGTTGTTGTTTTTTTACACTTACATGTTGCGGCTAATAGAATTCTACCTTTATTTGTCGTTATTTATACTTTCTGAATAATTTGTGATAATGTTCATCAGTCAACTCATTGGTGTTAATTTTCAATCTATCAAGATAAAAAAAATAATACCAAAATCAAATTACAGAATGTTATTTATGTAGTTTGCTCATTTTCCTCAACTGGTGCACTAACATCATGTGGTTTTTTGTTTTTTTTACATATGTAGCATGATCTATCCATCCATCCATCTTACAAAGATACAAATAATTGCTGTTGGGACATATTTAGAACAGCAGTTTCTTTCATTCAAAAATTTCGCCTCATTTTTATACTTAGCAAACTCATCCCGCGGGCTGGACAAAACCTGTTCGCGGGCCTGATCCGGCCCACGGGCCGTACGTTTGGCACACTTGCTCTACATCTTGATTATTACCACATCATACAAAAACCAAAGAGTAAAATAAAACTGTGATTTCGCAGTGCATGTCTTTATTGCCAGAGTTGTTACATTTGCGTCAAAATGAACAGTCTGAGTGTAATTAAAAAAAAAAAAAGATTTTATAATCTTACATTGTAATGATCATTTTAAACTATTCCTAGATTTTTAATGTTTATTCTGTTAGTTTTCATTTTATTTATTGCTATTTTTACTGCTATTATTCTCGCTATATTGTTTTTATTCATTTAATAATTTATTATGTATATTTATTAATTTCCATATATTTTAGAATGTTTAAAATATTTTTTTAGATTAAGTTAGTTTTTAGTTATTCTCTATTTCCTCAATCCTCTTTGCACATTAACCTGTGCTATTTGTGTGTAGACGTTCCAAGTCATTTTTCATTCCACCGTCTTTCAGCCTGAGAGGAAGTCATCTGTTGTCTCTGTGGAATTATTCATTTCAATAGCTTTAAATCTTTAACGGCAAAAAGAGCTGTGGTCACTTGCTCTAATGGATATTGAGAATAATACCACTTACCCGCTGCAATAAAAAGAACACATGAATCACAAGTATTGCCAAAGGCAAATAGCAGTGATTGATAAGGCCCAAAAATAGAACAAAGAGAGTGCAGCACATGAATTAAACAGACAGAAACACAGCGTGTGATTACTCGAGTGAACTGTGATATTCTGAAAGCAGACAGTAGTACAGTATTGCCGTATCTTGCATTATATCAGTAAATCCGCATCATATATCACCAATATTGTAACATTCCCATTTTCAAATATGGACAGTTGCTCAGTGGATGAAAAGTTTCAAATTGATATGAATGTCAATATCGTCCTATTCAACACGGCCTAGCTTGGTTGTTAGGGCGGCTGTGCCAGCAACTTGAAGGTTCCAGGTTCGATTCCTGCTTCCGCCATCCTAGTCACTGCCGCTGTGTCCTTGTGCAAGACACTTTACCCACCTGCTCCCAGTGCCACCCACACTGGTGTGAATGTAGCTTAAAGGTGTAGATCAGGACTTTTTGTTAAACTGGCGGCGCTTGGGCCACATCCGGCCCGCCAAAGCTTTTCATTTGGCGCGCTGAATATCATCCAAATAGGCTTGATGAAACCATTAAAACTAGGGTTGATCATGTATGCAGTACTCTCGCCACCCCGCATTGGGCAACAAAGAGGCATATGTGTCACAATGAAGCAGCAGTGGGTGAGTAGAAGAAAACTACTCATTCAACCCTGAAAAAAAAAATCAAAATTAATTGCAAAAATCGGGCTTTTACTAACGACTAAGTATGAATGTTCTGCTCTGAGCAAGTGCTTGAGTCATTGTTTCCTGGTAGACCTTTTAAGCAACGTACACATTGATCCAGACAAGCAGCAACAATGGTAGAAATCCCAGAGTGTAAGCTTCATCACAAAACTTGGTCAAACATTTGTAAGTAGATATTGTGCATAAATTAATTTAGTTTGTTTTTTATTGAAATTGCTGACTTTGTGATGTCTTTTGTATTTGTGGTGTTGTTGGTATTTGTCTGAGAGTAACTATATGCTGATCAAACCTTGTTTAATAAATGTAGCGCTAAATTTGAACAGTAGAGGGCGACAATGCTACACCTAAGGTTTGATTGTGATAAGTCACATACAGTGTGTGCAATGTTTAGTGTGTGAATAATATGTATTTTTTATATGTGGAAACATTTGTAGTTTATTGTGTGAATATTTTAACACTAAACTTTCTATTTTATTTATGTAGAATACACAATGGACGTTATTCTTTTGTGATGTTTATTTTATGTTTAAATGTTCAGTCTTACATACCTAAATGAAGGAAGAAGTGTAAAGAAATAAAACTAAGGAAGGAAAAGAATGCAAAAGAAGGAACATCAATCCTCAACAAAACTTCTGCAGCTTCTGTTTCTTCATGTTTTTAACTAGCTTTACACGCTGAAAATGAGTAGCGAGGGCAGAATAATACATTTATTGACAGTGCAGTGAGAAAGCTGATGTGTTTACTTTGCAATTAGGTAAACACAGTCTCAAAGAAATATAGCCTGCGGAGGCACTTTCTGACGAATCGTCCACATTTTGATGTGCGGCCCCTGAGCCCTTTGGCTCTTGAAACTGCGGCTCTCTTCATTATGTAGTTGAATAGCCCTGATGTAGCACTTTGAGTCTGTAGAGAAAAGCGCCATATAAAAAAAATATATATCAAAAAAACAAACTATGAAATGGAATAGATCCCTATATGAAACCATATACACTTGATTGAGTGTCAAAAGTGACTTGTATTCCGTCACGTGACTTCTTCCTGGAAGTGAAAAAAAAGTGGTAGTAATTAGGGATGTCCCGATCTGATATTTGGATCGGATCGGCCGCCGATATTTGCAAAAAAATGCGTATTGGCAAGGCATGGGAAAATGCCGATCCAGATCCAGTTTAAAAAAACTCCGGTCCATGTTTTCCAACGCACCGATTTAAATAATACATTCCACTTTTCTGCTGCTCCCTAATTTCCGTTCCGCATTTTCCAGCACACCTTCAACACATCCACAGGTCTGTGGGTTCTCACGCAGTTGCTTTTAGCTGCTGGCATTACACGACAGGCTCTTCTCACTCTTTCTTGTGTCTCCCTCTCACAGACAGCGAGCGCAGCTTCTTTCACGCGTCACATACTGTCACGTCATACGTCACATATGTATACGCCCTCTCCCAGCAGAGAGGTAGCAGCATGGCTAACGTTAGCTGTGATGCTAGCACTGCCGCTAAGGTGCGCGCCTGCTCAAGCGTCCTCTGCGCACGGCAAATCTATGCCACGCACAAAATAAAATAAAAAAATAAGCGCATAACAATTTTCGACACACGGACACGACAGAGAAAACAGTTTTCGTCATCATTGTTCAAATATTGTAACGTCTGTCGAGACGCTTATCTCCATTCGTTGCCACACGTCCACGCCATCAAAATGCCGAGGCAAACATTTCCAGATCAACACCGTATGAAAAAAATAGTGATTTTTTTAGTTGTGATTTCCTTCTCTGCATGAAAGTTTAAAAGTAGCATATATTAATGCAGTATGAAGAAGAATGTTTTAATGTAGACACATAGAATCATCATACTGCTGTGATTATATGCATCAAGTGTTCATTCAAGGCTGAGGCAAAATTTCGAGATATATATCGTGTATCGCAATATGGCCTTAAAATATCGCAATATTAAAAAAAGGCCATATCGCCCAGCCCGAGTTCAATGATGCCATTTCTGTTTGTCATGTATAATTTTGTCTATTTTGTGTTTATCCTTGAACAAACAGGTCAGTTTCTTGTTACCAACCATTGTGTATTATTCAAACTCCCCTAATTAAGCTGGCTAGTTGTTATCAAGAGTACTAAAACCCTTTTCAACATGATTCTGACAACTAAGTAGGCTAAATAACTTTAAACTTTAATACATGCTCGGATCGGTCAGTATCGGTATCGGATCGGAAGTGCAAAAACAATATCGGTATCGGATCGGAAGTGCAAAAACCTGGATCGGGACATCCCTAGTAGTAATCCAAGCCAAGATGCAGCAAGCTGTGCGCAAACTCTCTGAGTGCGCAAGAAGCCTAGATCTTCCTGCAAAAAGCAGAAAAGTGCAACAAATCCCATTATGCAACGGAATAGATCACTTAATCAAAAAAATATTTTTTGAGTCCCAGACGTATCGAACTGTCTTCAATTCAATTCAATTTATTTGGTCATTGTTACAAAGAACAACAAAATTAAGTTAAGAGCATCAACACTGCCTAATTTATGTTAAAGTGCCACATGTTCCTAAACCCCAAAATCCCCATAAATAACCCAATGTAAACATTTAATAGATTAGCAATTAACAATTGTTGGCACCCATGCAACATTGTAACAGGTACATGGAGATGGTGACAAGAGTGCAGCAATGCAAAGTCCATTTCAGAGCTGTTGTTGGTGGATGTGGCTTTTGTTCATGAGAGGGGGGGGGGCAGAGGGAGGTGAGGGAAGGCAGCCTTATACTGAGGATAAAGACTGTTAGACACTCTTGTTGTTCGGGCCTGTATGGACCTGTGCCTTCTCTGAGGGCAGCAGGTGGAACAGATGATGGGCAGGGTGGTGAGGGTCATGCAGGATGTTCTGCACTCTCCTCAGTGGTGAAAATGGAACTGATCTCTGGAATAGAAGTCCCAATGATTTTCCCCGCCGCTTTCACCACTCGTCGGAGTGTCTGTAGGTCCGCTTAAAAATCTATAAGTTAAGACACTGCAGATGGTGCAGTTGTAAAAGTTCACCATCAGAGGTCTGGGAATGTAGGTGTGCCTCAGCTTTCTCAGGTCGTTGCGGCGTTGTTGGGCCTTACCTGCTGCGGCAACAATGTGAGTGACTCCCGAGAATTTAAAACTGCTGACCCTCTCCACCACCTCCGAGCCGACGGAGAGAGGTCTGTGGTTCTTGAGTCCCTTCCTGCCAAAATCCACAATAATTTCCTTGGTCTTTTTGATGTTTAGGACTCTGTTATTGTTGTCACCTCATTTCTATAATCCGTCTCATTGTCATTGGTGATGAGTCCAGGGACTGTTGTGTCGTCTACGAGCTTGACAATGAGGTTGGAGGAGGAAGAGGCAGAGCAGTCACGGGTGAACTGTTACGGTACAGTGGGAGAAGGAGATGGCACAGAGGCAGGGACGTCGTTTAGCTCTAGGCACATTTATTAATATAATAAAATGACGTGTGTAATAAACCAAGATACGTATGGTGTGATTATGTGTTGTGTTTAACTGAGTGTTACCAGGAGTTGTTGAAGGTGTGTGTTGAGCGAGATGCGGAAGTCCAGGGTAGGCAAGGCAAGCTCAGAGGTCCGTGGGCAGGGGAGTGGTCAAAGGTAAGAGCGAGGCGTCAAAGTCTGTGTCCAGGCGAGAGGTCGAGATCCAGGAAGGCAGCCAGGGAACCAGAGAGAATTCGGGGAGACGAGACACACAGCTCGAAACCAGGAAACGGAGGAACGCTGCGGGATGACGACACGGGACACAAGACGATGAGCACAGATGAGCACACCCCTTAGGCGACCCTGTGTTGATGACAAGGGTGGAAGAAGTGTTATTGTCCACTCTGTGTGTGATTTGTTAAAACGTTTACGATCCAGTTGCACAGGGTGATGTTAAGTCCCAGTTGCTGGAGTCTCTTGTTGTCCAGACGTCATTTAACACGACAAAACAGATGAAAAGCACTGGTGAGTTAGTGCTTTACATAACACTCGTAGCAAAAATGTGTATTAAGAAATACAAATAATATCAAGATAATACTTGAATGGGAAGTACTCAACTTTAAAAGTATATCAAACAAACCTTTAACGAAGTGATCACTGCAAACTCATGCATTCTTCGATTCCGCTCCATTGGACTAAAGTACGTGCTACTTTTGTCGTCCTTTTTCCTAAAATCTTGCACTCTTCCGCCCTTCTGTAATTCCTCTCGAGGAACTCTGAAGTAACGTTCACACTTTTCACGATTTGAACGGTTCGTACAGCCGAAAACATCGCAAATATAGTGCATATTTCTTTGAGAAGAGACGTTGGCTTGACCATCACTCATATGTAATGAACCGAACATGTCCCAGGCGTGACGTCATGTAAATCCAAGCAATAGAACATTGTTGCTTTCGATATTATTCAACAAAACTGCAATGTTAATCTTTTTTTGTTTTTGTTTGTTTTGCATGCTTTTTTTGCAAGAAGTAAATTCAACAAGTTTATCCTTCAGTTGGTGATATGTTGCGATGTATTGGGAATGGCCTTTTTCAATGTATACATTATTATAATATTGCTTAATGATTATCAACCTTGGCATATTACACACATAAACGGAAATACATCCAGACATTCTAAGTTTTTGAAAGATTATCTCCTTTCATGCATCACAGCATGTCAGCATGTATTACAGAAACATGTGATGACAACGGCTGCACATCAATATGTACATGTTTAATCATACAATGCACAATATACTGTGTGTTAGGGTGTAAACAACTAGTTTGAGCTATCAAATAAAACATTTTCAAATGCTTACATGTTTACAAACATGCCATGCCACCATAATTCCGTTTTATATTAACATTACTGATGGCTCATACACACAAAGACTCCTTTGTCAAAACATTCTAATTTATAATAATTATTTTGAAATCCTTCATTACCTGCAACACACACAACTCAGCTACAATTAAAGGCTGCAAATTGTCTACTGACTGTTACCGGACTCTAGTTCCGGGTTTAGAGGACCCCATGGCTGTCTCAGGTGCCTTTATGAACTCAATAGTGTCCATCACCATTCACACACAGCACCAGCATTTTGAAACAAGGATGAGGTGATAGAAGAATGGTAAAAATATAGTACATTTTATCTGCGGCAGCAAAGGAGAAAGTTATGTTTTAAGTTTCACTTTTGCATCCCATTGGCCATTACTGTGGTGCGTTTAAAGACCGTCGATTAAAGTTAGAAACAGAGGTGTCACTAGTTTTTAAAAACAGGGGAAGACTTAACTCTCAGGAGTGCACAAATGATATAATCATAAAAATAATGATGCAATATCATGATTCATATTACCCACTGATGATAATCCTACGTGTATCAGATACTTTACACTCTGAGGTAAAAGAAAATTTGACATATTTATAGACATATTTAAGTGAATAATTATATGATTATTTAAATTCAGTTTCTGGCCACTTTGTATTGACTTTTTTTTGTAAAAACTGACTTAATTTTTTCAACAAAGCCAAATTATAAAGAGGAGGTTACCTAGGTGTGTTCCAGATATGTTAATCCCATCTATCCATTTTCTACTGCTTGTCCCTCTCGGAGTTACGGGGGTGCTGGAGCCTATCCCGGCTGCACTCGGGCGGAAGGCATTGTACACCCTGAACAAGTCGCCAAGTCATCACTGGGCCAACACAGATAAACAGACAACATTCACACACTAGGGCCAATTTAGTGTTGCTAATCAACCTATTCTCAGGTACATGTCTTTGGAGGTGGGAGGAAGCCGGAGTAACGGGAGGGAACCCACGCAGTCACGGGGAGAACATGCAAACTCCACACAGAAAGACCCAAAGCCCGAGAATCAAACCCAGGACCTTCTTATTGTGAGGCACGACCCATTACCCCTCCTCCACCGTGCTGCTATGTTAATCCCATCTTTTAAAAGTAAAAAAAAAACTAATAATCTTTGTATATGTGTTTTAAAAAACTGGTTTCAACCAAATTCATGCAAATTATTTTTTTTAGTGCATGTAAACATATCAAGTGTATGGGGCGGCGACGTTGGATTTAGGTTGGGATAGGGGGAGGGGCTTCAGGAGTCTTGTGTACGGGGGCCCAGAACTATTTGAGTCTCATGTAATGTGAAATAATCTGTATAAAGGCTGCTGCCACAGTTTTACTGGCATACTGGTTGCTTTTAAGATTGTTATTTTTAGGATTCTGCTTTTATGCGCGTACACAACTAAAGTTGTTCAAAGACGTGCTTCCAGAACTGTAAAGTATATTGGCGCATGTCAGCTTGCATCTTGCATATGCCTGTGTTACACTCGATCACATTGCATACAGGGTACAGATGTATTGATTGTTGTTATAAACATGTTTGCAAACAGTATCCTCTCAGCATCACAGACAGCAACAACAAATCGATTCACAGAGCAGCTGGTAAGAAACTAAATACATACCATAGATTTCTACTTTGAATGATTCTGGCCAGAGATTTAGTTTCTACAGTCTGAATGACTCTTTGGCTCTAGGATTTGAAAATATTTGGGTTTTGGTTGATGACTGTTTAGTTGATGATTTAAAGCAGGAGTGTCAAACTCATTTTCATTGAGGGCCACATTGCAGTTATGACTGCTGTTGGGCCACTTGTAACAGTGATTATATGAATGTATATTAATCATATTGCTTATATTTTTTACTAAAGGATACCTCATAAGTCAAGGTGACGAACAGATATTTAGATTAGGGGTGTCCCAATCTTATACTGATAGCGGATATCGGTCCGATTTCAGCAAAAAAAAAAAAAAGATCAAATGATATCGACTTCCCTGAAAAATGTCCGATATGAGCTTCAATACAAGTAAAATAGTCTTCCAGCACATTTACTTGTGCAAGGCAGGACGTGAGCTTAACTTAATGAATTATTGTGGCGACTACGTGTCGCAAATTACCACTCTACTTCAATTTAAAGACAGCATAAATCTGTCATATGGTTAATGACAATTAAATTGGTGTTTTTCATTGTTATTCGACTAATTTCAATTGAGAAAACCTTTTTTTAACATTCAACACTACAAAATAATACAGGTATGTACAATGATTTGTACTGATATTCAGTGACGTGCGGTGAGGTTGATGGCTGGTGAGGCACTGACTTCATCACAGTCAGATTTACAAACATATGAACCCTAAAGAGTATCTTATTCACCATTTGATTGGCAGCAGTTAACGGGTTATGTTTAAAAGCTCATACCAGCATTCTTCCCTGCTTGGCACTCAGCATCAAGGGTTGGAACCAAAAATGATTCCCAGGCGCGGCGCCGCTGCTGCCCACTGCTCCCCTCACCTCCCAGGGGGTGATCAAGGGGATGGGTCAAATGCAGAGGACAAATTTCATTACACCTAGTGTGTGTGTGACAATCATTGGTACTTTAACTTAACTTTAGCTTTACACATACAAACTGTAGCACACAAAAAAGCACATTTAATAAAAAAAAAAACGTTATTATAGTCTTACCTTTACTTAGAAATTAAGTCCATGCAACTAAAGCCCTCACTTAAACTTTCCACGTGCAAGATTGAATCTATTTAAAAAAGTGTAACCGAGGGTTTATAAATGTTGCCTATACTGTATGGAACTACAAAATAACAAACACGGAGGCTCCAGTTTACACGAGGACCACTTTATTTACCTTCTTTCAAAAACCTCTGCAACGTGACATCACTTCCGCTCTTAGCGCCTTCAAAATAAGAGCTCAAGGCATATACTGTATAACAGCGCATAACAGGAACTTAACATCACAAAGAGGAAAGCCCATGAAAATAGGTTACAGAAGTTATTTAATAAGAAGCCAAAAAGTGCAAAAACAATAATGTTCGTGTTGGAGGAGTTGTGAATTAGGTACACCTGCAGTCTGCAGGTGTATCTGCACAACAGGCCAGCAGTTAGCCGAGTCATTGCGCAATCCATGTTGCGGCACTGAGTGACGTGCCTCAACTGGCTGCTGTTCACCGCACCGTCTCTTCTCAGTATTTGAACGGCAAATGTGAAAATTCAGCGATTTTGAATAAAAATAATCCAAAACTGGTGAAGTTAAATGGAAAATAACTTTATAGTATAATCACTGGATACATATAACAATTACATTTTTTTATTTTTTTGTCCCTGCAGTCATTCACAACTCCTCCAACACCAACATTATTGTTTTTGCACTTTTTGGCTTCTTATGAAATAATTTTTTAAAATAGATTCAATATTGCACGTGGAAAGTTTAAGTGTGGGCTTTAGTTGATATAACAATTCTACGGCGGGGGTGCAGGAAGCGAGCCTCAGCCAGTGCGTCTTTTGCAGCCGTTTTATGATCGCTCAGCACAAGAAATACTTTACACACATACAGTTGTTGACAAAATACACTGTACATTATATACCTCAGCTAACTAAACTATGGAAATGTATAATATAGTTCATATAGCAATACCGTGTCACTGCACAGCAGGCCAGTAGTTAGCCGAGTCATTGCGCAATCCATGTTGCGGCACTGAGTGACGTGCCTCAACTGGCTGCTGTTCACCGCACCGTCTCTTCTCAGTATTTGAACGGCAAATGTGAAAATTCAGCGATTTTGAATAAAAATAATCTAAAACTGATGAAGTTAAATGGAAAATAACTTTATAGTATAATCACTGGATACATATAACAATTTAATTTTTTTTTTTCTTTTTACATTTGTTTTCTTTCCATGATGGCACATGAGGCCAGGCCTCACCTGCCTCTAGTGACTGCACGTCACTGCTGATATTGTATCAGATTTACATTGTTATCAGCCAATACTCAAGGCTCCTATTCTGTATTGTATTGGAAGTTTAAAAAAAAAAGGTTGTATCGGGACAACCTTGTTTTAGGTATGTATTTTTTGATGATACATTTTTTTAGAAATGTCTTGTTGCATCATCAGATAATTATAAAGTTTAGAAAATATGCAATTATATGCAAAAAACTGTTGTCAAAATTGAAATAAAGACATTTAGCTATATAGTGCTTTATTGAAGGGCCACACAAAATGACGTGGCTGGCCAGATCCGGCCCCTGCGCCTTGAGTTTGACACGTGATTTAAAGGCTTTCATCTTTCTCACATTGAGCATCATTGTTTGAGGTGTCAGTGTAATGGATGTCAGCCATCTTAGCAGTGCAACAATATGTTAGGACGGTAAACATCACTCCCTGGACAATGAGTGTTTGACAGCCAGATACAACAGCTTGGACTTTTAGCAGGTTGCAGTTATTAAATTGCACTTGCCTAAGTTTGAATTCAGTTGGGCCATCAAGGTCGGACATCAAACCATTCCAGTCAAGCATTGTTGACGACCTTGATTAATGTGATTGGCATTCTCTATTTTTCAAAGGAAAATGATGATGTGAAACTTCAAAAATGAAAGGAGATCTCTTTGTAGTTTCTTGGCAAAATGGTGTTCTTGCTCGTTCTCATGCACTCAGCAGCTGGTCATTCAAAGCTGCTGATAAGAACCCACTGTTCACAAAGATGAGGGCCACAGACACCTATTGAAGGCCACTCATTGACAAATATTCGATTCAGGTCCTGGTGTCAGCCACTATGCAATACAATTTTAAGGAACTCACAGATATTGAGTCATTTGGAAATTCAGCCAGAGCCCTGTGAATTTGTTAAAACTACTTATTAGAGTACTAGTTATGTTGCGGGTGTTCCAAATGAACACCTGACGATAAAGTGATTGAACTTTTTAGGATTTTTCTTGAATTATTAGTGAAGTAAAATACTACTAATCATTTTAAATGATAAAACTGAATATTTTGGTATTTTCATGATATATTATTAAAATGAAATACGATCCATCCATCCATCTTCCGTTTATCCTGGGCCGAAGCATAAATGCCCAAGTTTCCCTCTCCCCGGCTACAATCCCAGGCCAATTGAAAGTCTGAGGCTCAACCTGAATTCTCTGTTATGTTCGGCAGGGAATGAGACGACACAGCAACAGGGATAAAGCCCAACAGCTTTTTTGAGCTTGATGATGCGGTGGAGTGTGTATGCTACTGTGTATGTTTGCAGGACTATGTGAAGCGTTACAATGAATATTTACCAGTGGTTGTTGTAAGTGCGTGTTGAGTGAGAAGGCGACAAGTCCAGTAGGGCGAGGCAGGTAGGAGAATCCGTGATACAAGCTGGGGTCCGTGGGGCTGAGAGAAGCGTCAAGAGGTCCGAGTCCAAAGTGGGGGTGGAGGATCAAGGGAGGCAGTCAGAATCCAGAGGAGTCCAGGGAAGTGAGGCGCACAGCTCACTTCCAAGGCGACGGAGGGATTTCTGGGGAAACAAGGGAAGCGACAAGGACAAATGAGCAAAAGGGCGGAAGGACACTTAGAGGGAGCAAAGAAGGTGAGGAGCCAGAGACGAAAGTTTACTGCAAGCAGAGACTACATTCCAGCGTTGGGTCTCTGGACAGGCTGGCTTTTATGGGGAGTGGTGTCATCAGCAGCAGGTGTGCCGATTGATGGTTGCGCACAGCTGTGCCGGCGCGTGGCAGCAGAAGCAGAGCGTGTATGGGCGTGTCCTGCGGCGCATGCTGACGAAAGAACAGTTGACTGTGCACGCGCCGTAACATTTTCCCCCTTAACCCTTGTCTCAGCCCTAAACTCTTGGTTGTGAATGTCCAAATTCTCCGTCAGGTAAGAAGGAAGCGCCAAGTCTCTCCAATGTGTCCTGGGTCTTTTCCGAGGCTTCCTGCCAGTCGGACGTGTCCTGGACACATCCACACGGAGGCGTCCCAAAGACATCCTGACCACCTCACCTGGCTCCTCTTAACTTAGAAGAGCAGCGGCTCTAGTCCGAGTTCCTACCAGATGGCGTAGCTTGTAACGCTGTTTCCAAGGGACAGCCCAGCTTCCCTCCATGGGAAACAAATTGTGACCGCTTATTCTTGCAATCGTGTTGTTTCAGTCACTACCCATAGCTCATGACCATAGGTGTAGGGTCGGAACTTACCATTGATCAACTGCTGATTCGAGAGTTTTACCTCTCTCTTCACCACGACACACCAATGCAGAGTGCGCAATGCGGTACCAATCCACCTGTCGAATGATGAAATACATTTATGTAAAATAAAAACTTCAAAAGCACCCAGAGTGTGCAGACTTTTGCCAGGTTCTATCTCTAATAATCAGAATGAACCCTCTTATTAGTCATCCACTCTATTTGTCTCTGTGGTGGAGTCGAGGCTGCTAGTATGCACACACACAGAAGTTGAGCCTCGTAACGTAAATGTAAGTTAATGTAGGAGAAATTATCTTGATTAGCCACAACATTTAGTCAGTTTTTCCTTATCCAATTTTTGACATTTCCTGAAAGTTTGATCAAAATCCAGCCATAACTTTTGGAATTATGTTCCTAACTGACAGACAAACACCAGCAATTACATATACCTTCTGGCCATATCTGTCAATCTTCCGTTATTGTTGTTTTGTTCTTCTTTTTTGGTATCTTTCCGTTGGATTTTGGACATAAAGACAACGGAAAACACCAAAACTTTGTGTAAATATCTTAACAAATAGGAGGCTTGTTATCTTTACATTTTGCTGTCAGAGTCTGCAGCGTTTGTCACACTCTCTTGTGATACAATAAATTGGTGGGAGTCCTGTCTCGACATGTATTTCCTTCTTTTTTTCTACCGATTCAACTGTGATTTTTTTAATGAAAATTCAATTGATTTTTTTTACCCATTTTAACAGGAAATATCTCATATTTTCAAATGCAAATGTTGACAGGTATGTGCTTGGCTTGGCTTGGAGGAAAATTAAACACATTTGACAGAAAAAAAACAACATCCCTCACCGCGGTGTGACACAATGAAGGTGAAGGCAAAAGAGTGAGTGTCCTGACCAGATATCTAGATCCCTAGATTGATTGTTGTAAAATGCTCTTTATCACATTGCTTACTTTTACATGTCCATTAAAGATTTGAATAATTTATGATGGCTCAGGTGTGATTCACTACAATAGGGCCCCACAGCGCACTGGATTCCAGTTAATTAAAATACCACAACACTGGATATTGTTCAGATAAGTTCAATTTAATTTAGGAACTTGCACACAAAGCAACACTGGAGGTGACTATGACGTGTGCATTTTCCGCGCATGCGTAATAGGTCTCGTTGCACCGGCGGATGGAGTGGGGATTGGGTATTAAACGGTGGAATTGTGTGTGTGTGGACAAGGATAAGGTTAGGTGGGATATAGCCTGGATAAGTGTAGTGTAGAAGGGGCCTAACATTAATTGTCTGTCCCAAATACTGTCAAGTTTGCATAAGACTTTGGTTGTGTCTCAAATCGAATACTTCAGCCAGTACACTTGAACACTACACACTTACTTCTTGAGAGCGAATATATAGACAGTTTAGTGTTGTCTCAAATCGATTATTGTCATTGCACACTGACCAAAAATGACGATCACAATATTTACCCGCTTCATCTTTTCCTTTTCTCCTTTTATTGTCAATTGCAGCCACAGGTGTTAGTTAGTCCCTCACCTTCTGCTGCCTAGCCATGGCGGTGATAGAGGGTGCTTATCGTCTATTATTGCACACTCACAAGTTGGAGCGTGTTGAGTGCGATATCCTTGTGCAGATGGTGCACTGCACTTTACTCCTCAGTGTGAATACACGTATGCACTCAAAATGCAAAGTGTTAGTATGGGAGTGCACAAATCCATCCAGTTATTCTGGACACAGAGATCCATATACTGTATTTTCCGGACCATAGGGTGTACCGGATTATAAGGCGCGCTATCGATAAATGGTCTATTTGTGATCTTTTTTCATATATTAGGGCGCACCGGATTATAGGGCGCATTGAAAGAGTCATATTATTATTTTTTTTTCTAAATTGAAAACATTTCTTAAATAAAATGTAATGGTAGTTCTTTGGTCAGAATGTTGCATAGATTATGTTTTACAGATCATCTTCAAGCCGCTTTCTGACAGTCGCTTCCGGATGCGCCGTTTTGTGGGCGGTCTTATTTACGTGGCTCACCTTCTGCAGCGTCTTCTCCCCGTCATCTTTGTTGTAGCGGTGTAGCGTGCAAGGACGGGGATGGAAGAAGTGTCAAAAGATGGAGCTAACTGTTTTAATGACATTCAGACTTTACTTAAATCAATAACGGAGCAGCATCTCCTCATCCGGAAACAACAACACCGGAAATGTGTCCTGTGAAAAACCGTCCGACCAGAACTCTAATAACTAAGGTTCCTTGGGTGAATAATGTAAACTCACTACACCGGTATGTTTCAGCGCTTTCATGGCGAGTTTACTGACAGTTATAAGTAAGAACTTTACACTACTTTATATTAGAAATGGCAACAGCAGAGGATGAATGTCCCATAACAAGAAGATAGAGAAAAAGATGACTACGGCGTCGGCGCGGACACACGCAATTTTTCAGGATTTTATGCAGATCTCAATTACAGATCAGCAGGTACCAGGAAGTAAGAAAAGTTGCTTGTGCATAATGTTGCAAAACAAAATGCCAGATAATGTCTTACCTAACACATACACCATATTAATACTTGTATGTTTAATGCGCCAACAATGCATCAAGCGGTGCGGCTTCATAGCTTACCAAAGTCGTACTAAAACAGTTTTGATAGATTTTTGAGTGCCGTGTGTAATGTTCTATATTTTCAATGGAACATTTAAAATGTTGGTATTTACTTAAGACATATTGCCATCATGCCCTGCGATGAGGTGGCGACTTGTCCAGGGTGTACTCCGCCTTCCGCCCGAGTGCAGCTGGGATAGGCTCCAGCACCCCCGTGACCCCAAGAGGGACAAGCGGTAGAAAATGGGTGGATGGATATTGCCGTCATAGTGCAGCCTATACTTTATACGTTATGTTTGACTGCCATCTACTCGTCACACTTATCATTACACCATGTACCAAATAAAACAGCTTCGAGGTGGGTAAGCTTAACCAAACGTATTCCTTACATTAGGCACACTGGGTTATAAGGCGCACTGTCGAGTTTTGAGTTTTGAGGGGGAAAAAAGGATTTTAAGTGCGCCTTATAGTCCGGAAAAGTCTCGAGCTGAAGTAAATGGTGTGATAATGTCGACTCTGATTGGTCATTAACAATTTATTACACCAATCAAGTAATCAGGTAGATTTTTTGTTTATCATGATATGTGCTGTACAAAATGTAATTTAATTTAGGTTTTCGGAGGCGAAAAATATTAAAAATGTAATGTTAAAATGTGCCCAATTCTGTCAATTTAATGTGAGAACTGTAGATTCTAAGAGCTGAAGGACGGTAATTTGGAATGGCTGGAGGTGTTCCATTGAACATGCTTCACCCTATTATGTCAAATTGCTAGTCATTTTTGGTTTAACAGTGATGACGCTGCAGTCAGTGTCACTGCCTTTTCTCATAATCATATGTCAACTAATAAGATAATTTTGTTTGACGTTGTTTTCTTCTTATATGTGGGCAGCATCCTCAGGCTCATTGTAATGTCGGTACCAGCGTGTAAAACATGTATAGGACCATCACAAAACACGTGACTGAGTAAAGACCTCCTGCGTCAAAGTCTTTTTTATACCGCACGTGTGTCTTAAGTGCACGAGTTGGTGTGTTTGGGTGTGGAAGAGACAATCCCTATGCATTTTGTAGCCATGCATAACATTTGTTTGTGTCTTAATGCGTCATACATCATTGCATTTCTATTTTTCCCCACTCTTTTTCCATCTTCATCCTTCTCATGTTACTGTCTCTGTGGAGTGCACATTGGACCAGTACATATAGGCCAGCTCCCACAGGTTCATGGGTGTGCATATAGCAGATGTTGCAATGCATCTTTCTAATAGCATACAGTATTTAGCAGAGGTGTGGACTTGAGTCACATGACTTGGACTCGAGTCAGACTCGAGTCATGAATTTGATGACTTTAGACTCGACTTGACAAAATGTAAAGAGACTTGCAACTCGACTTAGACTTTAACATCAGTGACTTGTGACTTCACTTGGACTTGAGCCTTTTGACTTGACAAGACTTGCTACTTTCCCCAAAACCCAAAGATTAAAAAGTGATTCAGGAGCGCTCCGTATCTTTCATGTGTACGTGTGTCTGTCAGCGTGTGTGCTGCTTGTCAGTACAACATCCAATCAAATTAGATCCACGTTGTTTTCATTCCACAGCATTCATCCAATCAAATTGCTGGACAACAACGCGCCAGTGAGGAAACATTATGCCAAGAATAGTTTCGTTCGGGTATTAAAACTACGAGTTGGTCAACAAAAAACGAATTGCAGTATGCAAAACATGCGGTTCGAAGATTACAGACAGAGACGCAACATCTTCCAACTTTCAGCACATTTAATTCATTTTACCTCACTGAATACCACTGATTTTCACGCGTTTTTTTGTCATACGTGTAGCTATGATAAAGGACACATGTTTTGGTGTGTTTTATTATTCATAGTTTGCTTAAGAGTAATAGAATATTCTTACATGCTATAAGTGACCAGACGTCCAAGATCTAAACTGGGAATATAATCCCAGAGAAGGGGGAAAAAAACGGTCAGCTATTTTTAAGTTCAAGAAACAATATGATAGGGTTATATATACATGCGTATATCCTACATAAACAATGTATGAATACATTAGATATCTATATATCTTAGGGACCTATAGACTGTATCTCTGTTGCTGCTGCAGCAGAGCGTTTATTCTGTCTTGACACTTTGTATTGATATTTTGTATTACATTCTTCCCTGAAATGATAATGTTTACAGTGATTGTTTTATATGTATTTTTTATGTATGTCACTTTGGATAAAAGTGTCTGCCAAATACTTAAACATAAATATATAAACATATATATATATATATAACATATATAAACACCTGAAAGTCTTTATATCAGCTAAAACCACCGATCTGTTTCACTGGATTCAGAATAAAACCAAATTCTGTCTTACCCAACAATGTTAGTATTTGAATATTGTTACTTGAAGACTTATTCCTGGTTACAATTATACTGTTAAGAAAGTATTGTCTTATACTTTGCCTAAAATGAGAATGCGTCATAATCAGTGGCGGCTGGTGAATTTTGTTTTAGGTGGGGCTGAACGTTTTTAAACCAAATCCCTGTAGGGGGGGGTCATCCTCCCCCAGAAGATTTCTTTGTGATTTTCACATACAAATATTGAAGATCTTTGCTCCTTCTCAACTCTGTGGTAGTATTATTTTCACAAAATACAACCAATAGTACGTTAATGTTAAATCTTACTTGTGAAAAGTAATCCCCCGATTCCTATTTTCAACAGTCCGCTCATTTGAGCAGGACTTCTTTGTTTTCTACCTGTCAACTGTCAGTTTAGGCTGCTCACCGGCTCCTCATCACCACTTCAAGATGGCGGCCGAATTCCTCACGTCACAGCAGCCAATGCTGCGTCTACTTATAAGATGTCTATGGTTATAACGTCATTGCAAACACGGCAATCTGTTGCGTCCAATGCAGTTCGCTACCTTAGTCATACTTTTTGTCAAGTGATTCTTTTTAAGCAGGGTTGCATGAGGTACCTACACATAACGTTACGTTAGTCAATGTATCACACACAGTAACGTAACGTTAGACGGCGGTCAGCAGCACCGCGTATTTTAGCCACCTACAAAAAGACAAACATAGTCAAATAAAGGTCAGTTAAAATGTATACTATATTAAGAATGTGTACATATTGCATAGGGCCCTGACATCTAAAAAGTACATCTCTGTTCATTGTTATGTTCATGTGTTTGTTATGTTTTTCATACATCAACACACAGTATGAGATGAGATCAATGAGATAAGGTAAGAACAGGATAGAAACGGCTGTGGAACTAGTTACAATACAGTATGCCATAGAAATACAATGTTAACACGTTTGTGAAAATAAGTACAGTTGCACTTGTTTTTTCAAATGTGTTTATTCTGTAAAGGAATGAGTTAAATGTTTAAAATGACTGGTTAATAGTACTATTATGAAGTGCAATGTCAGCACTATTTTTTTTCCTGCAATTTCAAATGCACTTGTTTTAATAAATAAATACAGCGTTTTAAATGCATACACAATCTGTGTAAATATATTAGTCTGTGGTTAAAAGGACTTGAAAGGACTCGAAACTCAAAATGCAGGACTTGGGACTTGACTTGAGACTTTCCAGTCTTGACTTTGGACTTGACTCGGGACTTGCCTGTCTTGACTCGGGACTTGACTCGGGACTTGAGGGCAAAGACTTGAGACTTACTTATGACTTGCAAAACAATGACTTGGTCCCACCTCTGGTATTTAGCATAGCGCAACAATACTAATTTGTACGCAGTATGCCACCATTGTATTACAGTATATCTTCTCAACAGACAACACTGTAGAAATAAAACTTGACTATCACTTAGAGTAGTCAGTGTCCAGCTTGGAAGTCAGTACAGAGTTACTGGCCTTGGAAAATAACACAGCCAAAATAAATTTGAAATGTGGACTCGTCAGACCACAGAACACTTTTCCACTTTGCATCAGTCCTTCTTAGATGAGCTCGGGCCCAGCGACGTGGGTGTTGTTGATAAATGGCTTTGGCTTTGCATAGTAGAGCTTTAACTTGCACTTACAGATGTAACGACGAACTGTAGTTACTGACAGTGGTTTTCTGAAGTGTTCCTGAGCCTTTGTGGGGAACACAAGTGAGTGTACCTTACAGGGATCATGTCCAAATTGTGGCAACGTGTCAATGTTTTGTGTAAACTACAAAGTTATCTAGCACTTCTGTAATCCTCTTGGTGGTGGAATTGACCACACCTCCATAATTAATTCATTGAAGACACCTTGTGCTCCTCCACCTTCCGCCTTCAGGTGCTCATTGGGGTTCAGGTCTGGACACATACGTGACCTCTCCATTACCTTTCAACCTTTATTACTTATATAACCATAACTTAGCTTTAAGTCTTCACTCCTCACTTCCTCAGAAAGGCTCTTGTCCCATGGATGGTGTGCTTGTTATCATATTGGGAAACTGCAAAATGGAAATTGGTATCTACTGCTACAGAGCGCCATCAGAGTTCAGCAGTCGAACAGCTTCTGGAAAAAAACTGTTCCTCAGTCTGGTGGTCCTTCTCTGGATTCTCCACAGTCTCTTGCCTGAGAGGAGGGCATCAAAAAGAGGGTGTGCTGGGTGGGTGCATCTGCTAATAAAGACGTATGTGGTGGTGGGAAGGCTGCTCCCCATGATCTTCTCAGCAGCTTTCACCTCTTCAGCCATGTTATGCCGGTGATTAGGGTGCTCTCTCACACACATCAGTAGAAGCTCTTACAGATGCAGCTCTCAAATCCAGCACACCACAGCTTCCTGAGGAAGTGGTGGTGTGCCTTCTATAGCATACATGAAGTATTGTGGCCCCCCTTCCTTCCCCCTCCAATGTGCAGGGGGGAAGGAAGGGTGTCTGACATTCCTGAAGTCTACCACTATCTCATTGGTCATTTTTTACATTGCTGGAGAGGTTGTTGCTTTTGCACCGATCTACCAGATGTTCTTCCTGCTCTCTGTACTCAAACTTATGGTTTGTGATGTGTCCCACTACCGCTGTGTCATCCATAAACTTCCCAATATGACAGCTGGAGTGTTTAGCAGTGCAGTTATAGGTCAGCCCTGATGGTGATGGAAGTGTTTCATATTCTGGTCTGTTGGTCAGGAAGTCCGGGACCCAGTTCCCCAGTGATGTACTCCACCCTAGCGTGTCCATCTTTTTCACCAGGGGGATGATGGTGTTGAAGGCAGATAATTCCTTGATAATATAAAGAAGACTTTATCTGCACTATATATAAAAATTACATCCACATCACAGACATGCTAACAAAGCTCCAGACAGTCACAATGGCGTTCATTTTGTTTAGATTCGGTTTCGGTAGCGCGGTTTTCAGTGATCAAAGTCTTTTTTACCGAGTGCGCAAATAATAAGCTATATATATGTATCTATTCATATTGTAACGACCAGCTAATGTTAATGTTTTATGTTCTTGTGGGTTGCAAACACATCCTCCCATGCCTGAAAGGAAGTGTTGTTGTGTGTCTGGGAAAGCGTGCACTCACGAGACGAAAGTGTTTGCAAGTGAGGTAAAACCTGTTTGAATTGTGCTGTTTGTTATGATAAGATTTATAATAAAAGTTAAAAATATCATCAGACTTTGTGTGATTTCTTTTGGAGGATGCAATATATTATATTACTTTCATTTGTTTTCAAGTAAAAAAACAACAACTAATTTGCCAGGTGTGGTGGTAATGAATATGCCGTGGCGGTGCGCCACATTCAAAACCCTGTATAAAGTATTTCTATTATAATAGTGTCTAATTGTCCGAACACACAATTAGGGATCTTTATTAGTGGAAGACCAGCTGAGACCAGACCTCCTGCAATGTGTCTGGCTAACAACTTTGCTAATGTTGCTTATCATGTATATCATACATGCATACTGTATTATATAGTTATTAAATGCACTAGCATTGCCTATTTAGCAATTTTGTCAAAATGTATTAAGCAGGGTGACGAGCCCATTTATTTATGTAGATCAAAATAACATCTAAATTTACATGCATTTGCATTTCCTGCGTTAGCCTGTTTGTGTTTAGCTCTTTCAGGATTTTTGATAAGGCGACTTGCTATTATCAAATGATAGGACAACACATTACTTATCTTATGATATGATATCGCTTTTTTATGGGTTTTTTTGTTTTAGATCTGTAGTCACTTATAATATTTTCATGGATGGATGGTATTTTCTTAAAGTTGGACGTCTATGTAAATAATCTTGGCCATTGTCGATGATGAAGTGGATGTTGTTACACGTGTTTAATGCTATGCTTGTCTTTTAATGCAATGTCATGTGTAAATTACTTTATAGTATTTTACAATTAAAAACATTTTTAGTTTGAGAAAATACAGTTAACTAAGCAATTGCTAGTACTATTTGCACATGGACAGAATGTTGAGTCCAACAGTGTTATATTTCAACATCACGTTCAGACAGTTGTAAGGTCAAATTGCCTGCAGGAGACTGAAAGAGAAAGTACTGCATTGCTCGCCCTGCCTCAAGTGTGTGACTCAGAGGTGCTGTAGATGTCTGGAGAGCAACAAATAACAATTACAGACTGTCTGAAGCACTATTGGGCATTTTTTTGTGAGGAATATTGTTGTTTCTTACAAAGCAAGAAACTTTCAAGTATGAAAAATAACAAAGACTCCCTACTATTTAACCAAATGCTTCTTCTAAACTACCTGCACCGTGTGATGGAGTTTGACAGTGCACAGGTATGTGGGAGTGCAGTGTCTGACCCTGACTGACTGTCCTGTTTGCTGATGTGATGCCCACGTCGCCGTGGCGATGGCATCGTGTCAGAACACTTTCCCAAGCGGCTTTGCGTCGTGACGAGTGGGCTTCAGAGCAGTGTATTCTCATGGAGCTTCCTCCTCACGGTGACTGCACACCTACTGTGTCTGGCCATCCACACACAGGGAGGTGACTGGTAGCAAACACTGAAAGAAAGTTGTTTGTACATTCAGACGCGGGTAATCGCATTTCGTTTGGCCAAACCTACTGTATATATCTATTTTTAATATCGAGCCACACAATGCAAGAAATGTGAATGCAATCATGCAAGTGTTGCATGTAATTAGACAATACTTGATGTTTGGATGCATGCTGGGGATGTATGAGAGACAGTCATAGAAAATGAACTGTCAATATCTTTTTTTTTTCTTCTTCTTTGTCCTGTTCGGCCACTCAGGCAAATCATATTGTTGATGTAGATGCCCATATTTGCTGTACAGATGTACTTTACAAAAGTGAAGTGTGGGATACTTCTCTTGTTGCCTTATTTGTATTTGACTTTATTAAATAGATGTATTTGATATTTGGCACAGCCAGACCGGAGCATGAGGGGATAGAAAGAAGAAAAAAGGAGGACAGAGGGGGAAATTGTGGGAAAGATAAGACAGAGAGACAAACCCAACCCAAAACAGTGGGTGTGGTGCCTAGGGAACAACAGACAGTCAGGCCAGCCAGCGACAGGACCCACAGCTCTGTGGGTCCTGTGACTGTCCCATGCCGCTTGGCAGGGCCAACGGTGCACCCAGCAGAAAACAAGGCATGGGAGAAGCAGGGGACAGCCAGCCCCCAAGCCAGCGAGAGACCACACCCCACGCGGGCAGAAAGACAGGACGCCCCACCCACACTGCCAATGATTCGGGCTATTCAGGTCTATTTTCATACAAAAAGCGCGTTGGATTTAAAGGCACATTAAGGGGGACATATGATTTTTTGACTGAAGGAATCTCTCTCCATTTAAACATGGGGTGATGCAAGGAGACATTTGATTGGTTAGCCAGTTGCGTTGCGTTCAAGTGCTGCTGGGGCATATTCAATTGCCGAAAATGTTGACGATTGGCCAATTGCAGGGAAATTGCGGAGATTGGATGAAGTTGTGAGGCCGTGCATAATTTGCGGGAATTGGCAACTATGGGGGGAAGGGGCTGGATAATGAAGTCCGAGAATGTCATGTTTCAACCTTTGTGTAGTGAACATTATTATTCAAAAGTAAATCATGAAGTGCCATTTAAACATACTGTAGGTGAATGACTCATTTTGTAGCCCGAGTACTCTTGTAATAATTACACATATGTCACACACGCTGACTTTGCATTCTGTCCACATTGTTTTGTGGGTGTACAAAGTTTAAATTGCCAGTCAATTTTCCTCACCTGGGGGACTGCTTTAGCAGTGTTGTGTATATAGAGCTTGTCAAATGGGGCCTTTTAATTAGTGTTTTATGGTAATTTGGGAAATTTAGTCCCTGTTACCATAGAAACCTTTCATTACTAAATTTCCATGGCTTGTTAAATTGAACTTAAGAGTACAACTTGAAAAAAGATGTTTATGTAAATGCTTCACACAGTTTGTGGAGTTGTTTAAAGGCATGCTGTTTAAGGTCTTGAGTTCATCTCCTGCAACAGGCAGTGTGCATTGAAAGTGGTGGTATGTTGAACCTAGTCGTGCTTCCACCAGATGGCCCGAATTGCAGAGGCAGAGGTACAACAAAGTTGTGATGCTTCAATATATTGCCTGTTTTCACTCAAATGTAAGACGCTAGGAAGGAGGAAACAGAGGAACAATGGCAGCAGCAGGTGATAGATGAAGTGAACGCATGAATAGAGATGCCGACAGTCATGTGCCGCTATCAGCTGGCAGTAAAAAAGAGAGATTGACTTCCAGCCACAGAGAGAGAGAAAGAAATAGAGCAGGATGACAGGAAGATAGACTGTTTGGCATTACTTTATTATGACTAAAATGAAAGTGGTCATCCAAATGATTCCTTGAGTAAGCGTAAGTGTTCAACGGAAAATATATTTTTAAAATATTTAAAAAATTGCTCAATTACTGGGTTACTGGTAAGTAACTTCTGATTAATTTAGTATCCATTTTAATAGTATTTGCACTACAACATGTACTACAAATGATGCACAATTTACAGTCACATATGACGTTATAACAGGGCCAATGTTAGCATATGCACAACTGAAACATAAAAAAAAAACTATTACATTTTTATTTTTATTTTTATTTTTCTGTCCTGTCCAGCCACTTAGGCAAATCATATTGTTGATGAATATGCCCATATCTGCTGTACAGAACAAAAGAGAAGTGTGGGATACACTTCTGGTGGCCTTATTTGTATTTGACTTTATTAAATGGATTTATTTATTTTTTGGCGCAGCCGGACAGGAGAAGGAGGGGATAGAAAAAAGGAAAAAAAGAATACTGAGGGGGAAATTGCGGGGACAAAAGGGGGATAAGATATAGAGACAACAACAACAGAACAACATCAGCAAATATGAAATGTACAAATATGATACAAAACAATGACAGCAAAGAAGCAGTTAGTTAAGTAAATATTAATAACAAAGAAATGACAATGAACATTATTGCACTACAGATGGAGAAAAAATACCAATAAAAATAGCACTATTGAAAACGAATAATAATAATAATTACCTCAAATATCATCAAATGCAACAACACACACATGTAGGGTTGTACCGATACCAATATTTTGGTACCGGTACCAAAATGTATTTCGATACTTTTAAATCCAAAAAATCTTAGGGTACATTAAATATAAATGTTTTTATTGCAATCAAATAATAATTGTGTCCTTAAATGAAATAGTGAACATACTAGACAACTGGTCTTTCAGTAATAAGTAAGCAAACAAAGGCTCCTAATTAGTCTGCTGATGTATGCAGTGACATATTGTGTCATTTCTTATACATTTATTTTGTCAAAATTAGGAGGAACAAGCAATACAAAATTGATTATTAATCTACTTGTTCATTTACAGTTAATATCTGCTTACTTTATGTTTTAACATGTTCCATCTACACAACTGTTCAAATGTAATAAACACTTTTTCTTCTGTTGTTTGGATGTTTTACATTAGTTTTGGATGATACCACAATTTTTGGTATCTATACCAAGTAGTTACAGGATCATGTATTGGTCATATTTAAAGTCCTCATGTGTCCAGTGACGTATTTCCTGAGTTTATAAAAGTAATGTAAATTAAAAAAAGGAAAATTATTTTGTGATGATAAAAAATATTGATGTAATCATTGTATATGTTCTTGTACTTGGTATCATTAGAGTGGATGTCAGGTGTAGATTTTATACAATTTCTGTCGTGTGTTATTTATCGAGCAATCTTAGCTCCAAATGTAATTGTTTTTAACCAAAACATATAATATCACCAAAACATATAATGTGTTATCAATATATATATATTTGCCACAACCCCGAAAGGGACAAGCGTTAGAAAATGGATGGATGGATAGAAGTTTTACTTTGTGGAAATTAGCGTCATGATCCCACATGACAGTTTGGACTTTGTTCTTTGTTTTCCTGTTTGATATCATTTATTGTCCTGCTGCTCTTGTTTTGGTAGTATTTCCTGTTTGGTCTGAGTGTTACTTGATGTTTCTTGTCCTTCCAGCACACATGTTCCTCATTGTCAATTAGTTCTATTTAGTTCCACCAGGTCCCCTCCTACAGTGCTGGTTCATTATCTAGTGCATGCCAATGTGTTCTGTTGCTTTCTTAGTCGGTGCTCGACCTGTGTTACATTTCTCCTACCTGCACGTCGCTTACCTTCTCCGCATCCTTAGATCACACCAACAGCCGCTATGTGCAATTGTCACAGTTCGGCTCGAATGGAATGATTGGCGTTCATAGCTGTCAATCGCGACTTGTCTCACACAGACTCCTCGTGTGATCATTCACAGTAGAGTTTTTTGTGAATAAAATGATTTAAAAGTGGCTGCTATGGTTGGTGTTAAATTTAAACATTGCTTTTGTGACTTGACGTTGTCCTTTTGCTCCATACGTGCGACGTATCTTGAACCAAGAAGTGAGCAAGTTATGATGATTGCGGCCTGTTTGGATGCAAGCGCCCTCAAGACAGCCTCCTATCGACTACAAACTGCATCTTTAAATGAATCTGCCATAGCTCTAGATTATTCTCAACAGTCTCCGTTTTGCTGTGATGGTTCATTTTCTTGATACCCTCAAAAATATTGTTCTCCTCACAGCTACAAAAAGAGAAATAAATGCAGGGGACCATCATTCTCCTCCATTGTTGTAGTGTGTCTTTTGCAGAATGGAACAATCAATACACTCTAGTTTTTGCAGTTTCTCACATGGAAAACTGATAACCGTAGAAAACAGGTTCAGATTCAGTAGCCAAATTGTCAAGAACTCTATATTTAGCATTTGAGGACACACTTTTTGATCATTGTAAATTCCCCAAATGGTTTTATCCACTTCACTTAATTTTACTGGTGAACCACATATCCACGTTCCTCAAATGATGAACTAAATTAATTCAAAACTTAATGTGCCATCCTGTTCCTAGCATCGTCTATGAATAGTTCAATGCTACTAGGTCAACCGTGTGACGCTGTCAGACATGATGCTCTAACAGTAGACCTGACTCTGTGTGTGATTGTGTCTTGCCCCCATCTGGCTCGGAGTGCTGGCCAAGCTGCTGGGCATCAGCTTGGCAAGGTGACCTCATAAGTCAAGACACTGAAAAAAGATACGCCCACATATCAGTTGTTTCCCCCTTGCTTAGGGTCAATACAAAAATGCATTTGTTAGTATCCAGTCGGATGATCCCACACTTTTTACCATCCAGCCAGATAGAATGATTATATATCTATGTATCTGTCATCTCGTAGTACACAGAGTGAGGGTTTCCAAGTAGCGTAAATGGAGCCAAATTCCCATATTTACACACTCTGTGGCAGGGCCATAGAAAAAATATTATTCTCAGGTAATCTGCACAAGTCATTTTCTTCCGCTCTTAGTCAAATCTGAAGTCCTTAAGCTCAAGTCCAAATCAAAAGGCACATTTTGAGACTTAAGTGAGAAGTTTTTGGTTCCAAGTCAAGTCTGCAATTGCTCACACCTGAGGACAGTGACAAGTGACTGATCTGAGTGAGTATTCGGGAGCTTGATTAGGGCCCCTTCTACACTAAACCGGCTAAGATTATCCAGGGTATAATCCACCTAACCTTATCCTTGTCCACACACACACACACAATGCCACCCTTTAAGACCCCCCTCCCCACTCCATCCGCCGGCGCAACGCAACCTAGTACGCATGCGCAGAAAATGCGCACGTCATAGTTGCTTTGTGTGCAAGTTCTTAAATTAAATTCAACTTATCTGAACAATATACAGTGTTGCGGTATTTCCATTAACTGGAATCCAGTGCGCTGTGGGGCCCTATTGTAGTGAATCACACCTGAGCCATCATAAATTAATCAAATCGTTAATGGACATGTGAAAGTAAATAACTTGTTAACAAACTTTATAAACTCTGGACCAAGACGTTCAGTAATCCCTCGACATACATCGTGGACAATAACTGATACAGTCTGCTTTGCCAGTCCAAATGCATTCGCTGTTTTCTGTAGTCTTACCTCGTCGGCCAAGTATTACAAAGAACACGCTACCTTTTTTATCAAATCCACGGGAGCCCACATTCTCGTTGTCTCACCTTCGACAAATGGACAAAGTTTTTCAGTAAGTAGAATCACAACTGACCTGGACATTCGAAAGTTCTCTTGCCATTCCTCTGGCACAACACCCTCGTTGACAAACGTATCCCACCAGGCTGCCGTTCTTCCAGGGCTTATCCAAAACCATCGCTCAACATTGATATGTTGCATCCAAAATAGCTACAATCGCGCATTTCCTTCTCTTAAGGTATTCATGGGTGATTATCCACAAGCGTCTGTACAGAAGAAGGAGAAACACGGGCATGTCTAGATGACATGCCCATCTTTCCAGCGGTTACCTCTGAGTTACGAAACCAGTTGTTATGAAGCTTGCTGTGGCGCGTTTTTTTCTGGCATCTCTTCCTGTGTGGGGCGCAGTCTTTCTGATGTCACTTCCTCTCCGAACTCAGTTTGTAAACGATCAATGAGTCCATACAAAGCTAAGAGGCAGAGATTCAAGAAATACATGGCGCACTAACCCGTGTAAAAAATTATCCAAGTAGGGGAACCTTAAACGATGGGTTAGTTGTCAGGTTTGTCCCTGACAGTTTGGTTATGTTTTAGTTTTTCCTCTGAGTTTGTCTTTGTTTCCTGCGGCTGATTGGCACCTGGCCACACCTGGTGTCAATCAGCCAGCTATTATTTAAACCTGCCTTGCCATCCAGTCTGTGCTGGAGTATTGTCATAACTACCTGTCCTTGTCGCTGTCGTCATAGCGGTAAGCTGTTCTTTATAGCTATTTACTAGTGATGGGTCCAGCAACACCGATGCATCGGCGCATGCGTCGAGCTCATAGAGCAAAACCCTGTGTCGGTGCGCGTACCGCTTTTAGAAAGTCACGTGACCGATCATGAGCTGTTTCGGTCACGTGACCGATACGCGAACTGTGTCGCACTGACGCCTCCTCTGTGCCCTGTGTGCGGGTCTTTTCTACAGCCGGAGAAATAATAACTGAGAAGAGAAATCGTTTAAAATTTAATACGTTGGAAAAACTGTTTTTTTTTAATAAAAATGTGTAAAAAAAATAAATAAAAATTCCCAGTCCACAAGCATCCTCATTCACAACACGTTCTCTTAGATTTCCATGTTATGATGCATGTTCACATTATTTATTGACTGTATCTAAAAAAGATAAAATATATTTTTATTTAAATGCAGATATGAAATAATCCTAAATGAAATACAATGACTTGGTTTATATTACTGTATATACTAGGTCATAAAATCAGTGTCAGTTGAGTCGGTCCATAGGTTGCCTGTAGGGATTTTTAATGTCCAGCAGATGTCAGTATTTAGTGACACAGTATCGACACAGTATCAATACAGTTTTGCAATGTGTCCAAACGCTTAATGACGCCTCATCAACCCATCACTACTATTTACACTTTGCTGTCTCCTAGCTCTTTTGTTTCATGTTTTCCTGTTAGCTAGATCTTGTTAGCCATTAGCTGTTTCTAGTTTTTCTGTTGGATAGTTCCTGTTTTCAGTTTGGCTATTCCTAGCTCCTGGCTTGCGTTTTCTTTATTTTCGACATTAAATCATGTTTTCCTGCACCAAGCCTGCCTTCACTGCATCTTGGGGTTCGTCACCTACACCTCGTGACATTAGTGTGGCTGACATGGGGTTTAGGCTAAATAATTATTTGTTTAAGGAGTTATCCAGTACAATGTAGACAGGGTCTAAATCTGATGTGGTCGACCCAGCTTCTTCTATCTTAGTTTCAAGTAACGACTTTCTTGGATTGGCCTTGACTGAAATCTTTGTAGTCGGACATGATCACAAATGGCAATGCAGCTGCCGACGTGCTCTCTGTAGTTTATTTTTATTGGTTGTGGCCGTTGCAACCTGGTCGTCAGGGAAGGAGAAATTAAGAGGGTTGGTGCAGTAGGTGGAGGAAGAGAGGTAATGGCTCGTGGTCACAGAGTCCAAGACTCAAGTCAGTCTTTTGAGTCGAGTTTTAGGTTTCGGTGTGTGTAAGGATATAACTAACAATCCTTTCAATAGTCGCCGACTCAGCGATTATGTTTTCGATTAGTCGACTAGTCAAACGATCATTGCTTATGATCTGCTGTACACGTTTTGAGTTTGACTTGTTTTTTTTTAACTCATTTTCAAAAACAATCATAATAAATTCAATTGTAACAATATAAACATAAATTAATGAGCAACGGAGGTTTTTGCTTTTTTACACAAAGTATATAACCGCAGTGAAAAGTAAACCAAGAGCTTGAAGTGCAAGATTACCTGTAAACATGACATTCAGTGCAAAAAGTGTTTGTTTTCCATTACTGTTAGGGTTATTTAGCTGCAATCATTTACTTGAAGGAATACAAGTGTAATCATGAACATTCCTGGTGGTCTATCAAATTAAATTTTATCAAGCGACTCATCGACAAGAGCAAATCTGCGTTGTTTAATTTTTATATTCAATGTTAAAATTGTTGCATCCTGAGATCCAAGTCACTGTCCCAGATTGGAGACCCCAATGTGTCGCCTATTGTGCTTTGTATATACAAATAATATTTTTTAAATTTGATTTTTTTTGGGCTGACAGAGACAAATGCAAAGCAATGTCTAAATGCTTCAAACATAGAACTCATCCAAAAACACACACACACTAACGCACATGTATTAGTAAACTTCTGCATATAAAAAAATGCTGCAAAGACATAAATGCAAAAACGAAGGAAAAAGAAAATTACTCCAATTGCTAAAAAAAACCCTGCAGGAGAGAAATGCTGCAACTTCATGGAAACAAAACAGAAGTTAGTCAGACTACAAGGGGCGCCAAACCTGAGATATATTCATCTTTAAAGATTTAAGTTTGAATCTTTTACAGTATTATATACCAACCCTTTTTTTATGAGAAAATGTTTACCAAAGACGCAAAGAAAATGTACCTGTTCAACTTGCCAACATTCTTCTGGGTACTGCTCGTTATCTTTTAAGGATGGATATCCCTCAAGTCTGGTGCCCCTGGTACCCAAGGCTACCTTTCCATGTATCTTGGCTAACTTTTTTATTCTGTAAACGTGCTGCCTTTCTCTCATACAAGTGTTTTTAGGGTTTGTGTGTGTTTTTTTTTTTTTTTACATTTGCAGCATTTTTATTTTGCATTAATTTTTTATCCTGCAGTGTTTATGTATTTGCAGATTTTTTTTTAAATTAATGTTTTTGGTTTTGGATCATTTATGTGTTTGGTGCGTGCCCCTTTCGGTCATCGTATTAATGTCATACATTAATCAATAAATTCAAAAATTAAAACTGGATTTAAAAAAATTACTCTGGGCCTGATTTACTTAAGGGTTGCGTGTACTAAAACACGTGCAAACTTGATATTTTGGAAGTGGACTGCATCTGTTAAGAGAGCAGAATAAGAAGAACAATCCATCTAGCATCTATGTCTTCATGAATATGCAGAATATATGCTGATCAACAAAACACACACACTACTGGGAGGAGAAGATGCAAATAAACTATACAGCACGCACATTGTGATATATCAACACTGATCACTATTTTGCATTTAATTTAGCACGTCTGAAAAGTATGTGCTAACTGTCACAGTTACACACAGGGCTGTGAGAAAGGAAGTTGAACGATGGACAGAGACTCCTCCGTCCTACGTGTGCGTGTGTGTGTGTCTGTCAACATATTTGTACTAAGAATATTAGACGTATGGTCGATTCAGCAACATCATTTTATAATTTAAGAGCTGCATGCATGCTGGGTGCATAATTAAAACAAATTCAATTGAAACGTTTTGGTGTCCTTTAGTGTTTTCTTTATTGATGTTTGTTTTTTTGTTTTTTTACATAAATAGGCTTTATTGACACATCTCCTATATTAAAAAAAAATATGCTTTTGTTTTGCGTGCAGCTTCTCTCCCATTAGCCCACCTTGAGCGCAAAAAAAAAAAAAGAAGTGCCTTCAATGCTTCTAAAATGTCCATAAAAAGTGGTACAGTGCATTTCTCCTGCTTGCTTGAAAATAGCAAAATGCCACAGGTGTGATACCATGAATGTGCAGTATATGAAAGTGTCTCCGTGGTGAAAGCCGTGTAGATTCTCAAAAACTGCACAAGTTATGAATAGCATGTGCGATGTTAGTAGATCGCACGCAACACTCCCACTAACGGTACACACTATTTTATAGATTGCACACGCTGTTTAGCGCCTGGTATTTAAATCATTGTAGATCAAGCCCTAAGTATTACATTCTATTGTGATTTGTATGTGTATATTAGGGGTTAAACGATTAATTTTAACAACGATTCGATTCGATATTTGTGGTTGCCAAAACGATTCAGGGACGATCTCATTTTTTTAGAACGATACGACCGTTGAAATCGAGTTGAAATCCGTTCAATTAAAAAATCAACCAGTGTAACTGTAAAGTAGTGGATACTGGACACTGCAGGTGAAGTTTCCTATACCCCTGTTATTTTTGTAAGGGAATTAGGTATAAATTAATTATCGATACCAATAAGAAAGTAAACAATTATTGGCCAATGCGTTTAATGTGCAATAAGTCAAACGAACAAGAGAAAACCTTTTGCTGCTCTCATTTTCAACATTCAAGCAATTACAATTTTACATTTTAAAAGTAGAGTAACCAACATTTTAACAGTAGATTTACCCGCTAAATAAAGTTCCCTGACCCGGCCATACATTCTGTTCGCTGCCCTGGCGTCGCCGATGACGGACAGTGTCCCAGGTGTGCATAAGCATATATGCCTCTTCATGTTTTTATTTATTTCTGATGAAATGACTGGTGCGTCGCCGTAACTTGCTCCGCTGTCACTTCTGTTTTGTCGGTCGTGTCTTTTGTGGCTTAAAATGCTCCCCCCACCCTAGCAGACGGTGGTGTGGAACACCGCAGAGGCCACCACAGTGTATATGGGTGATGAAATTAGATTTTTGTTTTGTTGCTTGTCGATGCATGGTGCAATCGTGTGTACGCAATATATATTATTGGTTAATATTTTTTTGTTTTTGTTGTTGTTTTACTTTTGTAGCAGTATGTAGAAATGTCACTGCTGGAGTGTCAGCTGGTTGCATCAGCACTGCTCTTTTAATGTCCTTTGTGTTATTTGATGTTTGATGCTATGGGGATTAGGTTTTTTTCCCCTTGGCCTCAGTCTGGACCCCCTCTCCAGGGGCCCAGGCTTAGACTGAATATTCTTTTCTTTTTACCTCCCCTCCCCAGCGTTGACCTGTTTCTCACCTTTTTTGTAAGGGGCGCCGGAAGTTGGCACACCCGTCAGCGATCCTGTTCTGTCTCCCTATAATGTTTGTCTGATCTTGAATAGGATTGTGCTGAAAATCTTAATTTCCCCTCGGGGATTAATAAAGTACTTCTGATTCTGATAAAGGGCAGCACGGTGGCAGAGGAGTTAGTGCGTCTGCCTCACAATACGAAGGTCCTGAGTAGTCGTGAGTTCAATCCCGTCCTCGGGATCTTTCTGTGTGGAGTTTGCATGTTCTCCCTGTGACTGCGTGGGTTCCCTCCGGGTACTCCGGCTTCCTCCCACCTCCAAAGACATGCACCTGGGGATAGGTTGATTGGCAACACTAAATTGGCCCTAGTGTGTGAATGTGAGTGTGAATGTTGTCTGTCTATCTGTTGTCTGTCTATCTGTGTTGGCCCTGCGATGAGGTAGCGACTTGTCCAGGGTGTACCCCGCCTTCCGCCCGATTGTAGCTGAGATAGGCTCCAGCGCCCCCCGCGACCCCGAAGGGAATAAGCGGTAGAAAATGGATGGATGGATGATGATTCTGATAATCAAAATATCGATCAATCGTTACACCCCTAGTCTATGTACTGTATGTGATGTGATTGACTGGCCCACGAACTGATAATACAACATATTTTTATTTGGCTGTTAATAAAAAGGCTCTTAACAAAATATGTATATTAAAATTTAATTTTGATACTTTGGAATTTGTAATGATTAAATCAATTGAACAAAATAACAGTTTGAATTAGGCTCCATGGGTGATCCATAAAACTCAAACAAACATTGGCTCACTTGACTCATTTTTTCCCTGTTGAACCATCTTTTTGTTGTTGTTGTTTTTTATGTCTGCTTCATTTTCAATGAATTAATTCATGATTTTAAATCAAGACACAAAAGCAAGTTGACAAGCTCTAACCCCTACACAGTCATTTAGCGTTTTAGTTTTAGTTTTAACTGCCACAAATCAGGATGTCTTTTTCACTTAAACGCTACCAATGTAAGAAGGAAAAGATTGCCTTTTTTTTTGGAAGAACAGCTGCACAGCAGGTGGGCTCATCAGAAGTGGCAAACAATGACACAGATGTTCATTTGTCAAAGAGGTTCAAACAAGCATTTACATAATTGATGGTGAGATTGATACATTTAAAAAACACTTTTCCTAGGTGGATACATTTTTATCAAAGCTGCTGTGTTTTGTTGTGAAGCGTGTATGTATGTTGTATCCTTTGACAGTTGTGCACTCATCATAGACTAAACATCAATTGTGTTTGCCTAAATTGTGCTTGCTCTGCAATGAGTGGCAACAGTTTCCGATATGCCAACTAAAAGCAGTGTGCAGATTTTCACCATCAAAATTAAAATCACAAATATAGATCTTCTCTCAAAAGAGCTCTTCTCTAGTGCACGAGCAAACATAGGCTCAATCTACTAAAGGCGTGTGTCCTAAAACACACAACATTCACACTCATATTCACACACTTGGGCCAATTTAGTGCTGCCAATCAGCCTATCCATGTCTGGTTAGATGTCATCCGCCGGCCTTATTTCAATTAGGGCTGCATTGAAAGGGTTTATCTGATTTGTCCGTAGCATTGGCAGATGTTTAAGTAATTTCTTTCCCCAATTCTTAAAGGCCTGATTTCAATCTTAGGCCAGCTCAATTTGTATATTTCTCTGTTTAGGCTGCCATAATCCCATTCAAACTGCATCACCTGTAGATTATTGTCACAAATGTGCCCCAATAATGTCATACCCTGCAGAATAAATGTATAAATACTATAATGTCACTCGTTTGCATCATTGCTAAAGGTATCTCTATTGTATTTGCTTGACATTCAGGCAGTACAGGAGGTAAACACCAGGTTATTTGTTCAGATATTATTGCTATTTCAAAAATGATTATTTCCTGTGCTACGGTTATCAAATGATGTGCTGTTTAGGGAGACAACCTTTAACTAACTACTATCCTGGTAAAGGTGCTCCAGAGGTTGTCTGCCAAACTGACAGTGGAGGGGGTGATCCCTGTCGATCCCAATTGATCCTTGAGCAAAAACACTAAATCCTCAATTTCTTTCGGCACTGTGAATAAGTCATTTTATATGGTCATTTACAGTGACTCCAGAATTTCGCATTTTTTTGTTGTCATTTTTGTGTTGTAAAATGCCTGAATTAGTGGCAGCTTTTCAGAAAGTTGCGAAAAAAATTGCAATGTTTTGAGGCTTAATTTTTCAAAAACATTGAATCAACTTGTGATTTTATGAATTTGTTATCAATGTTTTTAGTGTTCCTTGAAACCTTGAACTCAAAAAGCACGGGATTAAAAAAAATACTGTATTGATGGTTTACATTTTTTGCAAAATCTAAATATAAAAAAATTCGCCATTTTCGGATTTCCCTGCTCTTTCATGTCTTCTTCCATAGACACCATAGCCTGTGTTTCCTCATGCTCTTTCAGCATTTTCCCAAGCACCTTGAGGAAAACATCAGTAGAAAAGGACGCAAAATAGAATACTAGTGGCTTTCTCTCGTGTTTGAGCACTTGGTCTGCTCTTTTTCTGTTTTTCCACAGGTTCTGACTCAGTCTTTTTCCCCTCAATACTGCTCCTGATTCTTATGATCACTCTTGGCTTTAGTCTTTTTGATGTTTTTGTATCCAAACTTCTACCAAGACATTTCTTTTTTGAAGCAGGACTCATTAAAATGATTGCTGCAAATTAAACCCCTCTCGCTCGGTCCATCCCATTTTGCTCGAGTCAGTTTGACAGGAGAGGTCCATACTTTCCTCATATTACCATCATTTGGAAATGTATGCAGGCTGACCCCTTCTTAAGTTGTATTGCTACAACCTGCGACACTGCATCTGGCAGACATATTGTATCATTCCTTAAAATTCTGCATAAAGACAATGTGATTCGGAATGAAGATGCTACCAAAACATATACTATGCAATATAGTACCTCGATACTAATGAATCATGATCGGTAAAAAGTACCGGTCCACCACCCACCCGCGCCCCTGTCGTCGTCACGTCGTGTCATTGTTGGTTTTACGAGAAGACGAGCATGTTCCGCACCGCACAATCACGGAGTACTTAAAAACAAAAACGGTGTGTAGACAGAAAAGGGAGAACGGACGCTTTTTGCCTTAAAAACTAACGATAAAGGTGAAGCTATAACATTGAAACGCCCAACGGAAGAGGTGCTTTAAGACATGACTAGCTAGCTAGCGGCTAAAGTCCAGCACCAGTCGGCAGTGTTTTAGCTACTTCTAAATCACTAATCCTCGCCTCCATGGCCACAAATAAAGTATGTTTCTTACAAGGATCATCCCTGCAGGACGGGGAATAGCTAAACATGCTTCACTACACACCGTAGCTTACCGGCGTCATACTGTAAACAAACGGCATTGGTGGATCTACACCTAATATCCACTGTAATGATACCAAGTACCGTATTGTATCTAATCGATACTACTATGATTACGTCGATATTTTTTGGCTTCTTTCGTTTAAAAAAAAGTTTATATTATGTTTATAAACTCAGGAAATATGTCCCTGGACACATGAGGACTTTGAATGTGACCACTGTATGGCCCTGCGATGAGGTGGCGACTTGTCCAGGGTGTACACCGCCTTCCGCCCGATTGTAGCTGAGATAGGCTCCAGCGCCCCCCGCGACCCCAAAGGGAATAAGCGGTAGAAAATGGATGGATGGATGGCACTGTATGATCCTGTAACTACTTGGTATCGGATTGATACCCAAATTTGTGGTACTAATGTAAATTATCAAACAACAGAAGAATAAGTGATTATTACATTTTAACAGAAGTGTGGATAGAACATGTTAAAAAATAAAGTAAGCAGATATTAACAGTAAATGACCAAGTAGATTAATGGTTTATTTTCTACCACTTGTCCTTAATAATTTTGACAAAATAATAAGAATGGAAAATTACAAAATATGTTACTGCATAAGTCAGCAGCTAAATATGGAGCCTTTGTTTGCTTACTTACTACTAAAAGACAAGTTGTCTTGTATGTTTGCTATTTTATTTAAGGACAAACTTGCAATAAGAAACATATGGTCCTTGTTATTTAGAAAAGTACCGAAAATTATCAAAATAATTTTGGTATCGGGACAACACTATTATGCAATATGAAATTGCCTCCAGTCTTCTGTAGGTGACGTCAGCAGGCTGATGCAGGCCCGCCCACATTTAGCTCCAAAATGTGATGAAAGTCATTAAAAACAAACCTAAAATCACTACTGTGTCTCTGTTGCAGTGAATTTTACCTTTTTAGGGGGAGAAGTATGAAATAAGAGCCAATGTTTTCAGCATCAGAGCGGCCCTTTAAGTGTACAAGGTTGTTTTTTTCTGGTCTAGTTGCAAAACTTGAACAGTCACCATGCTAATCACCCCCTATAAAAAACTTAGAAATAAACAAAAGGGAATACAGAGGAACGTTGTCTTGGCTGATTCCAAATGGCTTCAGGTAAAGGTATGTGGACATAGGAGGACAGATAAATACTGAGATGGGGAGAGGGAGAGGACAAGGAGAAGGAATGTGCTGGGGCGTCTCAGTCAGAATTGGGCCACTGAACACAACCCTGGGGAAAAAAAATACATGACTACAAACAAGAGCGAGAGAGAAAGTGAGACATGGCAGAAGAAGACTCTCAAATAAAGTGATTTAACTGTGAGCCACATAGAAACAGAGGGACAGCTGGCGGACTGAATCCGTAAGATTAGAAAAGGAGACAAATATTTCAGTCTGGAAATGTTTCTTCATTATGATCATCCTGTCACGTCGTTAAAATGAGACTGTCGTAACTCCATGGCACGTCCTTCTCTATTGTTTTGCTGGTTTTCAATAAGTGTGTAGCCGACTGTACACACGTAGTTATGAAATGTCTAATTGATAACGTGGCCCAAGATTGGTTCTGGTTGTGCAATGTTGTGGTTTCTGTGTCTGCTGCACACCTGTGTTGAAATGTGTCACTGCGTTGATTGTTATGTCGATTTGTGTCAACACAACTCGCCCTGTGATGAGCTCCTACATGTTAATGAAACATGGCATGCGACAGGTGGGGTTTGTTCTGATGCTGTGACGTTTTATTCAGGTCTTGATTGTACTTTTTAAAGTGGGGTTTTCTGTCCAATCTAGAATTATTTTTGTAATTGACCGACAATTACTTCATGTAACACTCATTTAGGCCAGTTTATTTTCATTAATATGTGGATGAGAATTAATGGATTATTTTCTTTTTTGTTTCTTTTCCTTTTTTTTTTTTTTAGCTATGTAACAAATTATTTGCACCCCCTTGACATTGATCTTATTGGGGTCCTGACCCTCTGGTCATAAAACACTGATTCAGACTGTAAGATGTCACATGCAATAAAACCCACTGCAGGTTCAGACCTGGACCGATGCGCACATATCTCACATAAAAGCTGCTACAACAGTATGATTTATTTATTGAACAAAATACATTAACATATAATCAAATGCAGTATTCTCCAGGGGACCAACATCATCTGCAGTGGACTTTGTTTTTGGTATATTTATTTTGCCAGAGTTACACATTTCATAAAAAAAAAAAAAGCCCTGTTCTGAAAAACACAAATGTTCACTGCAGAGGAATGAAAATGGATCGTAGCAATGAGTAACACATAGGGATGGCTACCGTTCACTTTTGAATTGGTATGTTTTTTATTAAATATTTTACAGTGAGCTGATTGTGACAACTGTGCTGTCCTGTTGTTATAGCTTGGTTTCTTACACTTCTGGGTCTCATTTGCAAGTATTATGCAGATTTTGCATGTAGTTGCAGATCCAAGATGTTAGATGGCAGTAGTTACTGCAGTCCGTTGCATAGCTAGAAAGTAGTCTTACCCATTAAATAATGTTTTTTCTACATTTTAAACACTTCTTGTGGTCTACATAACATGTAATGGTGGTTCTTTGGAAAAAATGTTGCATGGATTATGTTTTACAGACCCTCTATAAGCCGCTTTCTGAACGTTTCTTTAGGATGCACCGTTTTGTGGGCGGTCTTATGTACGTGCCTACACATCGTCTGCGTCTTCTCCCCGTCATCCATGTTGTAGTTTTTAGCGCTTCTATCTCAATTCTGCTGACAGATATAAGTTAGAACTATACACTATTTTGTATTAGAAATGTAAAAAGGGGAGAACGCATGTGCATGTACAAGCTAGTCAGCCTCACAAAAAGAGGATAGCAAAAAAAGTTTCTTCTTTTTTGCGCAAAGTTCGAGCAAAGTTCTCCGGGTAAAACTTTACCACATATGGAGATATCCGCCGACTTCGCCAATGAGAAAATTGTCACAAATGGTACAAGTTCCGAAAGGCTCATTTATTTTCAAGTATGAAGGAAGGCAAGATTGTTTCATAAATATCTGCGCTGTTTTTTTTACATTTTCGGGACTCATGCAGATCCTAAATACACAAAAACAAGTATCAATGGGTAAGAAAAGTTGGTTTTGCATAATAGTTCCCCTTTAAGCTCAAGCTAGTCTTTTGTTTGTTTTGTGTCAGCAACCCGCGGCTCTCGAGTCACATACGGCTCTTTAGCACCGCCCTAGTGGCTCTCTGGAGCTTTTTCAAAAATGGAAAAAGAAGGGGAAAAATATATTTGTTTTGTCCTACTAATTTTGGCTGTTGCTGAACTCACCGTAGTTTGTTTACATGTACAACTTTCTCTGACGCTGCCACTGAAAGACGTGTTTTATGCCACTGCTTCTTCGTCTCATTTTGTCCACCGAACATTTTATACTGTGCGTGAATGCACAAAGGTGAGCTTTGTTGATGTTATTGACTTGCGTGGATAGCTAATAATCCATGCTAACATGCTATTTAGGCTAGCTGTGTGTACATATTGCATCATTATGCCTCGTTTGTAGGTATATTTGAGTTCATTTAATTTCCTTGACTTATGTCCTCTGTGTATTTAATATATATTTGCATGCCTCATGACACATTATCTGTATGTGCAATGTTGTTTCAGACCACAGCAAACGTTACCATGTTGTTCCAGACCACAGCAAACGTTGCCCAGCTTGCAAATATTGTAATAAACCCATTAGAAGAAGACAGCCTGTCCTTTCCTTTAACTTGGACACACACATCTATATCTTGGGCAGTTTTGAGCCAGTAATTTCCAGGAGTTATCTCGCCCTTACATCAGGTTTTTAACTTTGTGCGGCTCCAGACAGATTTGTTTTTTGGATTTTTGGTCCAATATGGCTCTTTCAACATGTTGGGTTGCCGACCCCTGTGTTAGACCCTACAAAGTGTTTTTTTCTGTAAGTATTGTACTTATTACACAACAGCTGTTTTATTGTAAGGTGCATGTTAGTTGTAGTTTTCATTACCAAATGTGGAGGTGTTAAACGTGTTACGCTTGCGAGGCATTGTGATGCCGGAGGTCGTCTTTTCAAGATGCAGAGGGATTTCAGGAAGCGGCTTGCAGGTGAGAATAAATGATTTATTCTGATTGCAGAACAAAATGCTGCGCGGTGCACCACGGCACGGAAAACAAGAGGGTAGCAAAGATGCTAATATCAAAAATGTAAACTATGAGAGAAACCAAGAGCGTAACTTGTTGCGTAGGAGCAAACAAAACCAACAGACCGAATGAGGCCAGCGCGTAAACTAAATAGCCCTCTGATTAGTGCCCGGGCAACAGGTGCGCGTCCGGGACACTAACCAGAGGCAGGTGACTATAATCTGCCGTCATGGCAACAGAAACAAACTCAAGAGGTGCTGAAAACACAAGTGACTTGAAAACAAAAACAAAAATATGATCCGGGCAGCGGATCATAACAGTACCCCCCCCTTAAGGGACAGATTCCAGATGTCCCCTGGCAAAACTAAAACCCCCCCGACTATGACAAAGTTCAAGAGTCAAGGGAGGGTGGAGGGAGGATTTGGCGGAGGGTCGCCAGGCCACGTGTCCCCGAATCCACCGGGGACGAGTCAGGTGGCGGCGGCGGCGAATGGAACGCCGCTGCCGGAGGCGAGGCGGGCGACCACGGAAAGGCCACATTCGTGGCTGCCGAGAAGGTGGGCGTGAGTGGCGCCAGAAGTTCAGCAGCCGGAGAGTTCTGCGACTACGTCTCGGGTGTCGCTGCTGTTTGCGCCACTGGCGTCCATACACAAACCTCCAAGAGCGCCGCTTGCGCAGCCAGACCACTCGAGGTCGCTGAGACGACGATGAGGGCGAGAGAGCAGACGTCGCCGTGGAAGCAGGAGGAGTCGTCGTCGCCGTGGAAGCAGGAGGAGTCGTCGTCGCCGTGGAAACAGGAGGAGTCGTCGTCGCCGTGGAAACAGGAGGAGTCGTCGTCGCCGTGGAAACAGGAGGAGTCGTCGTCGCCGTGGAAACAGGAAGCGTCGTCGCCGTGGAAGCAGGAAGCGTCGTCGCTGTCGGCGTGGGCGGAGCAGGCGGCTCGTCTGTCGGCGTGGGCGGAGCCAGAGGCGGAGCAGGCGGCTCGTCTGTCGGCGTGGGCGGAGCCAGAGGCGGAGCAGGCGGCTCGTCTGTCGGCGTGGGCGGAGCCAGAGGCGGAGCAGGCGGCTCGTCTGCCGGCGTGGGCGGAACCAGAGGCGGAGCAGGCGGCTCGTCTGCCAGCGTGAGCGGAGCAGGCGTCCGGGCTGTCGACGTGGGCGGAGCAGGCGGCTCGTCTGCCGGCGTGGGCGGAGCAGGTGCTGGTGTGGGAACCAGACTTGGAGCAGGTGCTGGTGTGGGAACCAGACTTGGAGCAGGTGCTGGGCGTGACTTTGGCGGAGGTGGCCTGGCCGGGGGTTGCGGCTTAGCACGCCGAAGGACTGGTGGTGGCGGCCGGGCAGGAGGTTGCGGCTTAGCATGCCGAAAAACCGGTGGTGGCGGCCGGGCAGGGGGTTGCGGCTTAGCATGCCGGAGGACTGGTGGCGGAGGCCGGCATGGAGGTTTGGGCTTGGCTGGGCGCAGCTGTGGCCGCCCACTAGCAAAGCACCCAGTACTAGCCCCCCCCTCAAGAAGCGGATCCCAGACGCGTCTTGTGCAGTCTGGAACAGTCTTTAGGGGTGGGAGGGAGGAGGTGAGGAGGGGGGTAGGCTCCTCCCCTTTTGATTGTCCAAATTCTCTATTCTGCTCTTCAATAGCATGCGGAGTGTCCCTTGCCGCTTGGGATTGTTCCTCAAGTCTTAGTTCAATCAGTACCTTCCGGTACCACTCATCCACCCAAGCAGGACTATACTTCTCAAGGGGTATCTCAGAAGATGACTGGGCTGGAACAGGAAGTGGAGAAGGCAGAGCAGCACGTGGCACAGCAGACAGAGGAGTGGGTGGAGCTTGAGCCTTAGAGGGTGGGGCCAAAGTAATAGGGGGCTGAGCTTGAAAGTCAGAAGGTGAGTGGGACTGACTAGACCTAGAATTAACAAAAATGTCCTGATAGTGTTTAATTGTCAAATTAAAGTCATTAGGAAGTGGCTGACAGTAAGAATTAACAGAATGCAAAAAAATGTCTTTTTCTATGACGTCATCAAAAGTGGACGGGGGCGTGTCCTCGGGGGGCGACAACGGAATGACGTCATAGCTGCAATCCCAGTGATTGACAGGCCAGTCGGAGGAATCTTTGAAAATATGGTCATTATAATTACCAACTATTTGAGGAGAATCCTGGGCTGCTTGTAGCTGGCTGTGCTCCGGAGGGAAAAGTTGTGGGATAGGTGCGTCTTTGCCGCGAGCCGAAGTCTTCTTGGCTGACTTCCGCTTTCGCTGACGCATTCGGGCTGGCTGTGAGCGGACATCCCCGGGCCAGATGGAGTCGATATGGACCAACGAACCGTCAGGCCCCCACAAAAGGTCTTCGCGCTCCAAAGGGGAATACTGGAGAGTCTCTCTCTCCATCGCCTTTAAGACCAGCCACGTCCCGTAGCCGGAATCCTCCACGCCCTCTTCGAAAAGACTGTCTGCTGTTGGTTTTCTGTTACGCTTGCGAGGCATTGTGATGCCGGAGGTCGTCTTTTCAAGATGCAGAGGGATTTCAGGAAGCGGCTTGCAGGTGAGAATAAATGATTTATTCTGATTGCAGAACAAAATGCTGCGCGGTGTACCACGGCACGGAAAACAAGAGGGTAGCAAAGATGCTAATATCAAAAATGTAAACTATGAGAGAAACCAAGAGCGTAACTTGTTGCGTAGGAGCAAACAAAACCAACAGACCGAATGAGGCCAGCGCGTAAACTAAATAGCCCTCTGATTAGTGCCCGGGCAACAGGTGCGCGTCCGGGACACTAACCAGAGGCAGGTGACTATAATCTGCCGTCATGGCAACAGAAACAAACTCAAGAGGTGCTGAAAACACAAGTGACTTGAAAACAAAAACAAAAATATGATCCGGGCAGCGGATCATAACAAAACGCCATGTAAAATTGCTAATGTTAATCAGTAGAATGTCTATGGCAAATCCAATGAAGTTAGCATCCAGCTAGCGCATTTTGGAAAGTGGAGCATTGCTGTATGGCATGGAAAATTGTAACATTACCTAAAAGCAGTCCGGCAGAGTCTGCTATGAGTGCCGCTTGAGTGCATTTTTGCTTGGCAAGTGTTAAAGCCGCCGGAGTCTGCAAATGGACGTGATGTCACGTGTAACAAACGTATCAAAATATTTCACCGTCTGTTTTTACGTGTATTGTTCCCCAATAGTACTGACGGAATTCGGTCGGTGCCTATAAAAGTGCCGAATTCGGTGCTCATATCGAGAAATACATTACAATTATTAACTGTCATACAGGTGTAAAACTATGTTAATAACTCTACAATGACACTTCACCAGTAATCTGTTCTAAAAGATCAGACAAAACCAAAGTAAATATAACTATTTATTAATTAATCCTTTTCACACACCCAAAAATATTAAGAATACCCTTTTTTTTCAAGCTAATACCAGTAAATTCCTGCTTCTTAAGACCAATAGCCAACATCTTACTCATATCTGTTATTGTTAAACATAAATGTAACTGTAGCTCAAACCAAGCTAGATTTGGCAAACCCTTACCAGTTGATGTGTCCTGACAAAAGTCGTTAACTTCACCAATGGTAAAGGGCTGGTTGTCCAGCACCATCATTACCATGACGACGTCACATATCGCTTTAGCCCTTGGGTCTTTTCTGGCAAGCTTTTTGCAATTTTAAACAAGCCCTGGGCCTTTCTTTGTGGCTGACTTTGGGATGATAATTATTGTGCACCCCCTAAAGTTACTAACACAACATACATTTAACATAGACATTTTAAGGTCTTACATTTTTACAAGTCATTTTGAACAATTCTATGTTTCTAACTGTGTGGGAACACGTGGAATACCTTTTTCTATTCTAGCCAAGGTCATGCTTGTATGAGTTTGTTATAGGAAAGTAACTGGAAAAATAATTTGATTTATGGCTTTTCTTGTTTCTTTTCACTATGATAGAGTGAATAGCTCTAAAATGTTGTCTTTCTGTGTGCAACAGCATTGTTAATTGCAATGTATGCTAAGGTTTTGATGTGATTGAAGTGAGTCAGTCACTTGTACTCACCACCTGGAGCCACTGATGACGACACATTTGCAAAAACTGCAAAGCCAAGGTAGCAACATTGTTTTTTGTGAAATGAAATTAGAGTTTTTTTTATTCATGTTTTAATCCCTATTCCAAATCCTTCCACTAAAGGGGGCATATGGTAGTAAAACTTAATTTGTAATTGCTTTGGGTCTCCCATCCACCATGTATGAAATATAGACAACCAAATAATATGCATGTTAGTATATGTTTATATTTCTGGAAATGTTCTTTCCAAGATGTTCAGATTTTGGGTGGATAGTGACATAACAATCCAGCTAATTTACATGGCAACACTGTCACATCCAAGTTCCAGGGCAAAGATCTGACATTGTCTTTTCTCACAAGCGACTACACGGAAGCACTATTAAGTCTCAACCAGAAGCGAAGCACAGCTGCAGTGTAGTTGAATGCACATATTGGCACAAATAATTACATCACCTCCCTATCCACAGAGAAGATCAGAGCAAAGTCGATGATTTTTATTTATGATGGTTAGCTGCTCATGATGTGATTCCAGACCTTGGTCATGAGTGGTGGAGTGCCCTTCCTTCACTCAGGTGTACTGTAGAAAGACTCAGGTTTGCATGTAATAAACATGTGCAAACCTGATAGTACACGCAAAGCTGAACTGACATGAATACAAATACTTAACTTGTTTTCTATTCAGCAATATTATTTTCAAATCTTATAGCAACTGGATGACTTAAGGTGCTTATTAACACATATTCAATTGATTAATTTTGATGTCTGCTGGAGGTGTTTTTTTAAATGGAATTTGTTCTTTCATGTAGGAGATATAATCAGTGTTTCCCATACATGTGATTGATCCCGGCGCCACGGCAAAATAAAAGCCACACCTTATTTTTATTTTATTTTTTTTATATGAGAACTGTTGTGTACAGGAGGAGTAGACGGCACAGACCACAAGGGGGCGTAGTTAAGCTCTAGATTTATTTATATACATACATACAATAAATATATATATATATATATATATATATATATATATATATATATATATATATATATATATATATATATATATATATATATATATATATATATATATATATAACATAATACTATAACAAACCAAGGGAAATGGAGCGTGACTAAATCCAAAAAGTGTGTGGTGTGTGACTATTTGTGGTGATTAGCTGTTGAGTGTTACCGGTAGTGTTGAGCGAGAGGCGAAAGATCCAGGGCGAGAGAGAGACGTCAGAGTCCGTGTACATGCGAAGGGGTCGAGATCCAAGGGGAGTCCAAGGGAGCAAGACGCACAGCTCGAATCCAAATCGACGGAAGAAAACACTTTGGGAAGAAAGCACAAGGGAGAAGACAGGGAACAAATGAGCATGGAAGCGGGAGGACGCTGAACGCGAGAATGCACAAGGAGCTTGACAGGTTTGGCTTAGTGTACAGGACAGGTAGCTACGTTCTCGCCCAGGACGCAGGTCTGCACTGGCTTACGAAACCCAGGGAGTTCATCAGCGACATGTGTGCAGATTGCAGATTGATTGCAGCTGCCTGCTGCAGCCGGAGTGACGCACAGGTGCGCTCTTGGAGGCGCAATCAACAATATATATATATATATATATATATATATATATATATATATATATATATATATATATATATATATATATATATAGTATGAATAGATATATATATATATAGTATGAATAAATATACATAGCATTATTGACTCGCAGTGTTGGGTTAGTTACTGCAGAGCAGTAACTAGTTACAGTTACTAGTTACTTCATTTCAAAAGTAACTCAGTTACTAACTCAGTTACTTACACCAAAAAGTAATGCGTTACTGTGAAAAGTAACTATTTAGTTACTTCTTTTTTTTTTTTTTTAAAGCTCCCATTAATGCCCTTTTAGCCTTCATTTCAGTACTGTTATTGCACTGGAGAATAATACAATCTGTTGATCAACTTGACATGCATTTGCATCACTCAACTCTGCTAAGCAATGTGCTCTACATACAACACACAAAGACAAAGATATGTTACAAAGGCCAATTTGTTTCTGGCCAGAACAAATTGACAAAACTATTTTAAATAGCTGCAACATAACGTACATAAGTAACAAACAGCATAATAACAGCATAGATGTAAACCAAGAAAGGCACACACTACATACACAAAGCCTAACCAGGCATTTTCTTTACTGAGCAAAACTCTTTATTGTCGGCCATAAACACATCACCAAAACATTAGTAAAAAAAATGATATCTAGCAAAAGTGGTCATTTTCTGCAGTACAAACCAGACCAAAAGCAACTTTGTTATATCAACAGCAGCCACTCGCTCTTTCTCACGTGTGCCAACACTTGCACATATGGCACTTAGCCAGTGATGCGTTTACAGCCACACAAAAAGTCAGACAACTCCAACACCACACATAAAGTGTAATTCCAGGTCGTTACTCTATGATTTACCAATCAAATGTGTGCTTATTCTAGTGTCATTTATTAGGAATCTTAATTTATAAATATTAATTATTAAATGCTGTTAGTATATTAAATAAATACTAATAAAAATATATTTTTTACAAACAGCAAGTTGCAGGAATGTACACATGATCCCCTGCTTACATCTCATTGTGCAACATGTGAATGTTTTAATGGGAACTAAATGAAAGGGGTACAAATTATTTCCAAAGCAGGACCTCCACCCAGACAAACAATACAAGTACACAGTTCATGAAAAACAATATTTGTTGTTATTGTCATTGTAAGTGGGCCTAAACACTTATATTAGAAATGGAAATGACTGCTGTCATTTGATTATAATAATAAGAGAATGTTGTCTGTGTATCTGTGTTGGCCCTGTGATGAGGGGGGCTTGTCCAGGGTGTACCCTGCCTTCCGCCCGAATGCAGCTGAGATAGGCTCCTGCCACCCCGAAAGAGACAAGCGGTAGAAAATGGATGGATGGATGGAGATTGAACTTGTTATTTAGTCAGGTTTGGGACAGGTGTGCTGCTGGTGTAGCCACAGTGTGCACGTCTAAAGTTGCTCACATGGGCTCCACTCATGCTCAGGGAGTTTTTGCGTTTGCTCACACACATGAACAATTAGAAGGAACATTGATTGACAGAGTGTGTACCTTCAGCGGTGAATGATGAGAAGAGGCAAAGTTAATTCTTAAATGGTGGAGGTGAAGTGGCATCAGAGTCTCTGTCTCTCTTTATTAGCTTCGTCGAAGCATGTTGCTTATGTAGCTTGTTTCAGCAGATTTGAATTGCTGTTTTGGGCAGTAGATGGCATCTTTGATCCAAAGCACAATTTACATTTAACTAAAATGTTCTTTTCTTTGTGCTGGACAAAAGAAAAGTAGTGAAAATATCTCCATGTTAGCAAACTCGACTTCTGGCTCCGCCATGATCAGACACGCCCCCCTCCTCTCCCCTCCCCACACACCCACACACCCACACAGAGCGCACGTCTCTCTTCTCTGGCTTGTGACACAAGAAGAATCAGAACGACAGCAGCGCTCCGATAAAACACACTTTATACTACATAAAAAGTAACGCAAAATAACGCAGTAACGCATCATGTAGTAACGGTAACTGAGTTACTGAATATAAAAAAATAACGCGTTAGATTACTAGTTACCGCCGAAACTAACGGCGTTACAGTAACGCGTTACTTTGTAACGCGTTAGTCCCAACACTGTTGACTCGTGATGAACCCAATATTCAGGCATCGAAAAAAATACTTTAATCATCGAATCAGCACTGCCGAAACTGGATGTTATGATGACCAAAAAAAAGACAAACGCGATTGTCTGGAGCGATGTGGGCGTACTTTAATACATCCGAGATATACCCGTGGATAGAGACCTACAAAATGTGTAATTAGGGTTGTACAGAATACTGCTACTAACAAAGCACTGCGGTACTAATGAATAAAAAACAGCCTCTGAAAAATACCGGTATTATTTTTTTTTTTTTTTAACGGACATTGCGGCGCGCCGCCGTCACGTTGTGACATTGCTGGAGTAGAGGCACATGTTCGGCAACACCCACGTAAAAAGTACTTACAAACCACGTTTCCATATGAGTTGGGAAATTGTGTTAGATGTAAATATAAACGGAATACAATTATTTGCAAATCTTTTTCAACCCATATTCAATTGAATGCACTACAAAGACAAGATTTTTGATGTTCAAACTCATAAACCTTATTTTATTTTTTTTGCAAATAATAATTAACTTAGAATTTCATGGCTGCAACACGTGCCAAAGTAGTTGGGAAAGGGCATGTTCACCACTGTGTTACATCATCTTTTTTTTTAACAATACTCAATAAATGATTGGGAACTGAGGAAACTAATTGTTGAAGCTTTGAAAGTGGAATTCTTTCCCATTCTTGTTTTATGTAGAGCTTCAGTCGTTCAACAGTCCGGGGTCTCCGCTGTCGTATTTTACGCTTCATAATACGCCACACATTTTCAATGGGAGACAGGTCTGGACTGCAGGCGGACCAGGAAAATACCCGCACTCTTTATTTTATGAAGCCACGCTGTTGTAACACGTGCTGAATGTGGCTTGGCATTGTCTTGCTGAAATAAGCAGGGGCGTCCATGAAAAAGACGGCGCTTAGATGGCAGCATATGTTGTTCCAACCTGTATGTACCTTTCAGCATTAATGGTGCCTTCACAGATGTGTAAGTTACCCATGCCTTGGGCACTAATGCATCCCCATACCATGACAGATGCTGGCTTTTGAACTTTGCGTCGATAACAGTCTGGATGGTTCGCTTCCCCTTTGGTCCGGATGACACGATGTCGAATATTTCCAAAAACAATTTGAAATGTGGACTCGTCAGACCACAGAACACTTTTCCACTTAGCGTGAGACCATGTTAGATGATCTCGGGCCCAGAGAAGCCGGCGGTGTTTCTGGATGTTGTTGATAAATGGCTTTCGCTTTGCATAGTAGAGCTTTAACTTGCACTTACAGATGTAGCGACAAACTGTATTTAGTGACAGTGGTTTTCTGAAGTGTTCCTGAGCCCATGTGGTGATATCCTTTAGAGATTGATGTCGGTTTTTGATACAGTGCCGTCTGAGGGATCGAAGGTCACGGTCATTCAATGTTGATTTCTGGCCATGCCGCTTATGTAGAGTGATTTCTCCAGATTCTCTGAACCTTTTGATGATATTATGAACCGTAGATGTTGAAATCCCTAAATTTCTTGCAATTGCACTTTGAGAAACGTTGTTCTTAAACTGTTTGACTATATGCACACGCAGTTGTGGACAAAGGGGTGTACCTCGCCCCATCCTTTCTTGTGAAAGCTGTTTTTATACCCAATCATGGCACCCACCTGTTCCCAATTAGCCTGCACACCTGTGGGATGTTCCAAATAAGTGTTTGATGAGCATTCCTCAACTTTATCAGTATTTATTGCCACCTTTCCCACCTTCTTTGTCACGTGTTGCTGGCATCAAATTCTAAAGTTAATGATTATTTGCAAAAAAAAAAAATGTTTATCAGTTTGAACATCAAATATGTTGTCTTTGTAGCATATTCAACTGAATATGGGTTGAAAAGGATTTGCAAATCATTGTATTCCGTTTATATTTACATCTAACACAATTTCCCAACTCATATGGAAACAGGGTTTGTACAAGCAGACACAGTGTGGCAGATTGGATTCATGTTGGCTTAAAAACATACAACAACGATAAATGCGAACACTGACGCGCAAGAGGTACTTTAAAACGTAGCTAGCTAGCGAGCGGCTAACATACATCCGCAGTCAGCAGTGTTTTAGCTACTTCTAAATCACAATAGATAGCAAAATAAGTCTAGAAGCCGCATTTTGTACCAACCGTAATCTTTTACTGCTAGACATAGAGAGACCGGAAAATAACACGATACAGTAATCGAGACGAGATGTAACGAACGCATGAATAATGATCTCAGCGTCGGTGGTGGATAAAATGGGACACATTTTAGCGATTTTATGGAGATGAAGGAAGGCTGTTTTAGTAACACTCTTAATGTGTGACTCAAATGATAAAGTTGGGTCGAAGATAATATTGAGATTCTTTACTGAGTCGCTTTATGTAATTGTTTTTTGTCAAATTTTAAGGTGGTATTATTAAATAGGTGCCAGTGTCTAGCAGGACCAATAATCAGCATTTCCGTTTTCTTAGCCTTAAGATGCAAAAAGTTGCTGGACATCCATTGTTCAAATTCATTAAGACACGCCTCCAGGTGACTACAATCTGGCGTGTTGGTCAGCTTTAGTGGCATGTAGAGTTGGGTGTCATCAGCATAACAGTGAAAACTAACACCATATTTGATGTCACCGAGCGGCAGCATGTAGAGGCTGAAGAGTGCATGGCAAAGAACCGAACCCTGTGGAATTGTGCACGTTACCTTAACATACTTCGAGGTCACAATGTTATGTGAGACACATTTCATCCTGTCAAGAAAACGCTAAGTCTGACATACCAATACATGTTTTGATTTGTTCTACGAGAATGTTATGATTGACGGGTTTGAAAGCAGCGCTAAGATCTAGAAGCACCAGCATGGATGACGCATCAGCATTCATAGTTAGCAATAGATCGTTAGTCATTTTTGTGAGGGCTGTCTCAGTAGAGTGATTTGCCCTGAAATCAGACTGAAAGGGTTCACAGAGATTGTTTTGCGCTAAGTGTTCATTTAGCTGTTTTTTTTCGAGGATTTTCGAGATAAAGGGAAGGTGGTTTACCGGTAGTTTACCTTGAGGTCAGGATCGAGGTTAGGTCTTTTGAGCTGAGGATGTATAGTCGCTTTTCTGAATGCTAGGGGAACAGTACCAGAGGAAAGTGATAAGTTAGTGATATTTAGCACTGATGGTCCTAAACATGTTGTTTGTTTTGTCCCATTTGCAAGTCACAGGAGTTCCTCTAATCTTATTTCTTCAAGAAAAGAGAGATTATTTTGGAAGGCAATATCTGTGTACATACATTACATTCGTATCTGGGTTAATGGAACTCAGTTGGAGCTGGGACGCGTTATCTTTAATCTCCTCTGTAATGCCTTCAATTTTCCTAGTAAAGAACTCGTATAGTTAAGAGTAGATGCCTCGTTAAGCAGGAAAAATTAATCTGATTTTAGCCATATTTTGCTGAGACCAATGATGTTAAGATTGTTGTCTCTAATGACCTCATTAACTAATAACGTTTTGGAATTGATATGATGGGGATCTTGAAACTATTTGCTTGGTGCTGCGATAGGTTGAACGTGTCATAATTTGCCACCTCAGTAGAATGCATGTTCACATCTGGCACAGTCACTACAGAAAAAATATTATGCGAATTATGTATTATTCGACGAGAAATGCTATGTGTGCAGGAATTTTCCAGCCTGGCGCTGTTTCGTTCTAGCTTAACTGACTTCTCACCCGGGCTAACAGACACTGTAATTTCCTGTGTCTGAACTTGCTCTAGTGTAGTAGTCTATAATTCTGGAAAGAGTGATAGCGCCTTCCCGGTTAGGGTGAAGGCCATCCCTCTTCGGCAAGCCCGGTTTGACACAGAAAGAGGGCCAATTATCAATAAACGATAGTCCCTGTTCTCTACAAAAACTAGACAGCCATTTATTGAGCGAGACTAATCTGCTATACCTCTCATCATTGCCTCGCACAGGCAGGGTAAACAATTGAAAACATAAACATTTAAAAACAATTGAAAATTAGAGCAAAACTATATAATATAAGAAACAAATAATTGCTAATACTAATTAATAATAACACAGATTTGCTTTAAATGTATGTATACATTTTTTTAGCTATTTTAAAGAAAATATGTGCATCAAAGCTGATTATGCATATTATATGAGTATGTCATATAACCATGTTCCTAGCCACGCCCCCATCACCACAGGTAAACAGGCAATCTGGGAGAAACCCTGATAATATTAATAATATAGCTCTTGCAATATGCATTTTCTTGTATCGGGATAGGCTCCATCACGCCCGCGAACCCGAGAGGGACAAGCGGTAGACAATGGATTGATGGATGGTTCATTCCAAACGCACGGTCACAACACTGCAGCATCACTCAGAGTACCCCGTCAGTGTGCTAAAAATAAGTTCTGTTATTTAGATTACATTTTAATATAGCTTAGAAAAGGTGGTACATATAATAGTTGTGTGCTGCATGTCAACATGATGAAAGTCTACAGGTTGGACTATGAGTTTAAACAGGGTGGCCTACACCACTTTTGCACTTGTTATCAATAGAACACACAGTCTTAGTAGATCACCCGCCCACTCATTGTACTTACAATTTTACATTTGTTGGGGATCTTTGCAGATCAGGCCCTCAGTGCACTGCAAATGTTTGTAATTGGCAGTGATGGGCAGTAACAAGCTATGTAGCTTAACTACATTTTCCAATAGCTTTGTAGTAGCCAAGCTACTTTTTGCACTAGTAGCTTTTTCTGTAGCTTAGCTACTTTTAGACCCATGTAGCGAGGTAGCTTATATCAAAGCTACAAGCTACAAAGAGAGAAAATGGACTGTGAATACAGGCCTAAAAAAAGGAGAAAATACAATGACCTGGATGAATGAGAACATCCATACATACAGAGACTATCCATGATGATTGGTTGGTGTTCGTATGGTGAGTCACAATTGGTTAAGGTTAGGGCGAAATATTACGGACTGGCCAACCAGAGGCAATATAAGGCGGGTCATCGAAACTATTAAGCAAAGTCATAACAGACACGCACTCGTGTCACATGACAATGAGGAAGTCGGAGATAGAGGGATGCTTCAAGTTGACGACTCAAAAAAACAACAACTTGAAAATGGCAGAGGAATTCTCTCCCGCAGACTAGATTTTTCCTTTAGTGATGAAGATGACGTGCAGGAAACCCACAAAAATGCCTGTCCTTGACTATATTTAGAGAAATAAATACGTTTAGAGAAAATAATGGCCAAAACATTAGTTTTTAGTTGCTTACTCTGTAAACCAAAATCATAACTGCTCTCTTCATCTAAGACGTCCAACACAAGTTTAGGAACACACATTAAGGCCCTTACACTAACCGGATAAGGTTATCCAGGGTAAATCACACCCAACCTTATCCCTGTCCACACACAACAATGCCACCGTTTAAGATCCCCGCCCCCCTCCGTCCGCCGGCGCAACGCGACCTAGTACGCATGCGCGGAAAATGCGCACGTCATAGCCATCTCCAGTGTTGCTTTGTGTGCAAGTTCTTAAATTTAGCTTATCTGAACAATATCCAGTGTTGTGGTATTTCAATAAACTGGAATCCAGTGCGCTGTGGGGCCCTATTGTAGTGAATCACACCTGAGACATCATAAATTAATCAGATCTTTATGAGACACGTAAACAATGTGATAAAGAACATTTAACATTAATCAATCTAGGGATCTATATCTGTTCAGGACACTCCTCACTCTTTTGCCTTCACCTTCATTGTCCATTCGTTTTTGGTGACTTTATATACTCTGGACCTAGACGTTGAGTCGGCGACATAAATGGCTGACAATAACTGATACAGTCTGCTTTGCCAGTCCAAATGCATTTGCCGTTTTCCTTGACGACCAGGTAATACAAAGCACGCGCTATCTTTTTTATCACATCCACGGGAGCTCGCAATCTCGTTGACTCTCCTTCGACAAATGGACAAAGTTTTTCGCTAAGTAGCATCACAGCTGACCCGGGCGGACATTGGAAAGTTCTCTTGCCGTCTGAAAAGTGTTGTACCCCAATTAGCTGCAATCGCTTTCTCTTGAGGTATTCATGTGTGATTTCCACAAGCATCTGTACATGTAGAAGAAGGAGAAACACGGCATGTCTGGATGACTCGCCTTCATATTCCCAGTAGTTAGCTCCGAGCTACGAAACCGCTGTATTATGAAGCTGGCTTTGGCGTGTTCTTTCTGACATCACTTCCTGTGTGGGTGAGGTCTTTCTGGCGTCACTTTCTCTTCGAACTCACTATGTAAACAATTAATGAGTCCATACAAAGAAAGCTAAGTGCCGGAGATTCAAGAATTACACGGCTGACTTACCCGTGTAAAAATGTGTCCAAGGAGGGGGACCTTAAACGCTGGTTTAGAATGGCTGAAACGGGGCTTAGGCTAAATAATTATTCGTTTAAGGCAGGGGTGGGCAATTCATTTTTACCGGGGGCCGCATGAGCAACCCGAGCACTGCTGGAGGGCCACACCGACAATATTTCAATTCAATTTTGCTCAAATTATTTTTTATATACCGTAAGATAAATAATAATAATAATAATAATTTCATATAACCTAACTTAATTTTATACAAAAGCAGATTGCTTTTGATGGTTTTATTTTTAACACTGTCTTACACAACACTTCCTGATGTATAATACAATGCAAAAATTTCAATTTCTGTCACTTTATCCTTTACCTATGTGAACAAGTAATTACCTGTGGTTGTCCCTATAATTGACTCCATGGCTGCCAGCTCCTCCGTGATTTGAAAGTCTGCAGTTATCCCACGTAAGAAGATGAGCAGCTGGGCGGTGTCACGTACATCGCAGCTCTCATCCAAAGCCAGCGAAAAACAGTCAAAGTCGGCCGTTCTGTTCTTCAGCTGAAGCTCCAGGTTTCCAGCGATGGTCTCAACCCGCCTCGTTACAGTGCGTCGGGAGAGTGACACGTTCTCAAATGCGCCCCTCTTCTCCGGGCATATCAGCGCAACAGAGTCCAATAATGCACTCCTTAATAAACTCTCCGTCAAAAAAGGCCTTACTTTTTCTGGCGATTTTGTGAGATATGACGAAACTTGTCCTGACACCTGCATCTATGGGGGTGTGAAATTTGGCAAAAAGTCCTTGTTGGGTTTGCAGTTTTACCATTAACGCATCAGCCTCCCTTGCGCGCGCTTCATCAGACAGATTCCGGTATTTTTCCTTGTGCTTCGTCGTGTAGTGGCGATTCAAATTATATTCTTTAAACACAGCAACCTGTGTACCACAGATTAAGCACACGGCTTTACCTATAATTTCTGTAAAGAAATACTTGGCAGTCCATGTCTTGTTGAAAACACGGCATTCGTCATCAACTTTTCTCTTTTTACTGTCTCGGGGGTAACCGTGCATCACTTGTCGCTGTGCACCTTTACTCACAGGTTACACACGGACATACGCCCATAAATAACACTTTTCAAAATGAAAGCAGCACAGTTGTATTGCACGCACGACATAGATGTTTTTTTTTAATTTATTTTGTAATTTGTGATTGCCGCTGCTCACATTCACTCACAATCGCGCACGAGCATAGTCCACACGGAAGTAATACAAATAACGCTTTTCAAAACAAAAGCAGCACCGTTGTATTGCACACTCGACATAGATACTTTTTAAAATGTAATTTGTAATTTATGATTGGCCTCATGTGGGCCGTAGAATGCCCAGGTCTGGTTTAAGGGGTTAAACGACTTAGTTTAGATATGGCCTAAAGAGAGTTCATGAAAAGTTTTACTGCACATAATCATTACCAACTGTTCCCAAACAACAGACAAGATATAGATAGATGCTGTTTTTTTTACTGTAGGTAGAGAAAATGCATAACTTTATAAAGGTGGCCCAAAGAAAATGGAAACTAAATAAATACATAAAATGGGGTGCAGGGACCCCTAAAGGTAGTTCTAGGGTGTCCCCAGCCAAATGACAGATAGTTAATATTAATGGACCCTTATTAGGTCCATTTGTACACACCCAGTTACATTACGTTGATATTATACATGCTGGTCCATAGATATAAATGCTGTAAAACGTAACTTTGATGTAGCAAGCTACTTTTGCCGTGTAGCTTCCTAGAATTCTCCGGGGATGGCGTCCCCTGTAGCTTAGCTACATTTAATCGAGAGTAACTTTTAGCTAAGCTTACTACATGTTCCAAGTAACTTGCTCATCACTGGTAATTGGGGTATTTGGATCACAGCATGACAAAGACATGGCTTCTGAACTTGTCAAAACATTTTTATTTTTGTCCTGTCAAATATTTCATTAAGAGAAATGAGCATACTGAAGAGGTATGTTTGTTAGTTTGCTATTGCTACCCACAGCTAACTTGTTTTTATGGGATATAATTGGTGAGATGAAAAAGCCCCAGCGCCAAAGAGATGGAAGAAGCAGGAAGAGGGCATCAACTGAGAGTCATTAACATATGTATCATCAGCTCTAAATAAAATATTACCGCTATCATTTTCTATTCCTCGCGGTTACGAATTACATGCATGGTTTTAATTTAAACACACTGCTTCTATTTGGACCCGTTAATGCTGCATGCTGCTACTATGAAATCATTTAAATGACATAATCAGGACTATTCATTGATAATTAATTTAGCAACATTTTAATTAACAGCTTTTTATACAGTATGCTACTTTCAACAAGTGTTCTAATTACATTTCGGCCAAGCTGCAATTATATGAAAATGACCACCACGAATGTCTGTCTTTGTTAGCTGTTACTTGACACATGTTTAGTTGCTTCAACCTTGTCCGCCACACTTCTACCATTGTCAACAAAAAGCAATAGACCTGTGTGATGATACACATGTCGTTTATCGACAGTGCAAAGCGGCTTCTAAGGTACTAATCACCACCATGGCGGAAAATAAACTAAGTTTCCTCCAAGTTTCATTATCACTGGAGGAAATACACTCACACACCAGATGACTAAAGACGCTAACCCAGTGGTTCTTAACCTTGTTGGAGGTACCGAACCCCACCAGTTTCATATGCACATTCACCGAACCTTTCTTCAGTAAAAAATAAAATGTTTTTTTTTTTTTCAAATTTAAGACAAAGTTATGTTTTTTTTACTGGTGCACAAAATGAACCGTGCATGAACATCACCTTGTTCAAAGAACAAAACCAACACAGTGCATGAACTCACAACAAATTACACACCTGCAAATCAGTATGACTTCTGCTGTTGCCGTATCCATAATACGCCGATAGGGAGAAGTTTTTATTTACACGATGAGTCGGGTGTGTCTTGACCTCAGCGGCGGAGGCTCCGCCGAACCCCTGAGGCCGACCCCCCCGAACCCCTAGGGTTCAATCGAACCCAGGTTAAGAACCACTGCGCTAACCGCTAAAGCATCAATGAAAAGTAGGGGTGTTCGATACCTAGAGTAGTATCAGTTCATAAACAATACGAGAGTGATTAGATTAATATTTTTCTTTTTAGTGTTCTTATCATAACAACATATTTAAAATAAAATAAAATAATACATATTCTCATTTTTGTTATTATTTACAAACTTATGGAGTAAGTCTTTGGATACAGGAAGGCTTTAAGGGCAAAACCCAAATTATTTAAATGGAAGCTGGTAGTAGTTTTTGCTTTTGTTTAGTTATTGAACACTAACCATTTTGTTTTAGTTAAAAAATGGTATGTTGCATTCAATACCACATATTTACTACATCATCTGATATATAACAATACTCGCAGATACTAAATTTAATAAGATAAGTTTTATACAATTGTGTTATGGTGTTTACTTGCTGTTCTACAATCTATTGTCAAAGTATCAGATCGGGACTTGAAATTGTATCAGTACATATACATTCACTGTACAAACATGCATATACACATACTGTACATATACATTCACTGTACAAACATACATATACACATATTGTACATGTACATTCACTGTACAAACATACATATACACATACTGTACAAGTACAAGTACATATACATACATACACTCATGTATATAATCACGTTTCATCTAACATATATTAACGTTGTTGCCCAAGGGGAAACTGGGTAACACATGGCACACTGACAAAGCGTAACCTATTTTACTATAACAATCTACAAGGTTAATACAGTTCGCTCCTCCTTCTTCCCCTCCATTTATCTGCTTTCTTTTGTATTTCAAGTTATCATTACATATATGTATTGTAGCATTTGAAACAATTGTATTTTTTTTTTTTTTCTGTTTTTGTTTTTTTTCAACAACTGTATTGTTGATAATAGAGGTAATTGTTATTATTCATTATCAATAGTGCTATTTCTATTGGTACTTGTATTGCTCCATTAGTAGTATAATAATGGTCATTGTCATTTCTGTATTATTAATATTTATTTCACTAACTGCTTCTTTGCTATCATTTTTACCATCATATTTGTACATATCCTATTTGCTGATGTTGTTCTGTTGTTGTTGTTATTGTTGTGTTTGCTGTTGTTGTTGTTTCTCTCTCTTATCCCCCTCTTGTCCCTGCAATTTCCCCCTCTGTCTTCCTTTTTTTCTCTTTCTATCCCCTCCTGCTCCGGCCCGGCTGCACCAAATGATAATATAAATCCATTTAATAAAGTCAAATACAAACAAGGCAACAAGAGAAGTATCCCACACTTCTCTTTTGTAAAGTAAATCTGTACAGCCGATATGGGCATCTACATCAACAATATGATTTCCCTGAGTAGCTGGACAGGACAAAAAAAAAGAGGCTAAAAATGTTGATTGACGCATCCCTATCGTAAACATGCATTTTGTTTTCCGGTTAGCTCCACTTTAACAACAAAAATGCTTGCACTACCTCGAGACAGACAAAAGTCTTCCTGTTGAGTTTTGAGGAATGTAATTGTATTTGGCAATGAAAGCATAATTTTATGTAGACCTCCATCGAATTTTGGAAACATAACAAACATTGCATATACATTCAACCTCTTTGGGTATGGTGTGCCGCCAGCACACCATTTAGCCACAAAATAATTTTTTAAACAGCTAAAATATATAAAAAACAAACTAAAAAATTAAATTGTCAGCAGGAAGGCGTCTGAGCTATGGGTGGAGCTTGTTCTGTGCTTCTCTGTGATTGGTCAGGTTGTGTTTTTTGCTCAGTGGCCTTGTGGTAAGAGTGTCCGCCCTGAGATCGGTAAGTCGTGAGTTCAAACCCCGGCCGAGTCATACCAAATACTATAAAAATATGACCTATTACCTCTCAGCTTGGCACTCAGCATCAAGGGTTGGAAATGGGGGTTAAATCACTAAAATGATTCCCGAGCGCGGCCCCTGCTGCTGCTCACTACTCCCCTCACCTCCCAGGGGGTGGAACAAGGGGATGGGTCAAATGCAGAGAGTAACTTCACCACACCTAGTGTTCGTGTGACTATCAGTGGTACTTTAACTTTAACTTTTTAGTGGCAAAGTATGAGTTGTTCCATCCATCCATTTTCTACCGCTTGTCCCTGTTGGTTTTTTTTAATGCAGAAAATATAGCTTTAAATGTCATGGTTACAGTACGGATAGCTGCGGTAGTTGGGACCACCAGATGCAGAGACAGTAGACGACTTGCAGGTGAGAAAAGTATTTAATAACAATAGTGCAGCATTGAAGTGCACAGGAAGCACTACAATTAAACAAATCATAACGATCCAGCCCTGTCTGCAGGGCTATATAAAGACGCTTGATTGGCAACCGGGAACAGGTGTGCCCAGATTGCTAAACGGAGACAGGTGAGGGAGACAGCGCTCAATAAGAGTAAACAAAAGTAAACTCTGGAAAATACAAACTAGGGTCAGGCCTGACGTAACAGGTCCTAACAATAATGGTTGTAGAAGTGGTTAGTGCTGCAAATTTAATGGCTGAAAAAGACAGACCGAAATCCCTTCTGCAGGTATTGTGAAGTTGTCAGATATATTTGAGTTTATGTAAAGCATCGACAAATGTGGAGCGATCGCCCACTGAGAGCAGCATGTTCTGTTTTATGATAGAGAGAATGAGTAAAAATACACCCATGTCCTGGGAGACCGTTGCTATGGCAGCCGTTACTATGGAGATAGCAGGGCTGCACGTGAAGTGATGGCTGTCATGGGACCCTTAGGGTTTCACGCTCGTGCTACTAGAGATAGCAAACATGCACGTTCAACTACAGAACAGCTCCGGGAAACTACTTGAGGTGAAATACAGGAGCGTGGTTACGCGATGCTTGTGTGTTTTACACGGTTGACAGTGCGTGTGCGACATGTGTGGGCGGGTGTGTGTTTGCATGTGCTCTCCGTTCTCGCTAAATGTCTCTTTGATTTTGGATGATTCAATCCCGTCGAAATGAATGTGAAGACGTGTGTGCACATCCACATGTAGCTCTTGTTTCTGCAGTGTCAGTCTGCTCTGTCATCCTGTTGCCATAGCAGCAGCAAAAGGCAACACAGCCAACCACGCTCACTTCCCAATTCCCCCTATTGGTGCTGACTTGTTTGCCTGCTTAGACTTTTTCATTGCTATGCTTCGGCTCTGTGGGATTGTGTGCACGAATCCTTACAGTGATCATTCTGACTGGGTCAACCATTGCTGTTCTAACACTCTTTTTCTTGCGCCTAAAACTCACAATACATTCAAATCAAGGATAGAATAGTGTTAAATTGCTGTTGACGTTCAAACACTGTATAATCAAGAAGAAAAGGTTGATGTTTGTATGTGCCCTGTAACCCTCCTGACTTTGCGTTTTACCTTGCCGAAATGCATTTCTCTGCATGTATTTATGTCTATTAACAGGCCCTTCCCTTTTCCGTTCAGACCCAATATTTGTCATTGTCCCTGACATTGTCGTTCTGACTGAATTCTAATAGCACAGGTTGCTCCTTTTTACTTGAGAAAAATAAATTTTTCGTCACATCAGTACAATATATGTGAATCCATTGTAATCAAGAAGCTGGAGAATTAGTAGCTAATACAGAATATGTTGACATATTCCATAACCCTTCATAGGGGTTTGTATTTATAATTATCACAACAGGAATGAAAGCACTTGATTTAGCTTGTGATCACCATCACATTTCTTAAAACTATAAAAACTTGTAGAGAGTGCAGACCTCCGCTAGGCCTTATCTCCCAATAGTAAAGTATCTTAGAAAAATCCTGAATCCAGACAGTGATCCGGATCACCCCCAAAATCTAATCACTTGTTCCTTAATAAATTTCAGACATTTCCAAAATATTTTATCAAAATCCGCTGATAACTTTTGTAGTTATTAGTAGCGGAATGAAATGAAGAAAGAACTAAAGAAACTGAGTCTTCTACTCTTTGTCTCTGTGGCTGGAGGCAGGATCGCTAGCATACTTATACACAGAGAAGTTGTGCCTTATAATATATATGGGGACGGCGTGGCGAAGTTGGTAGAGTGGCCATGCCAGCAATCGGAGGGTTGCTGGTTACTGGGGTTCAATCCCCACCTTCTACGTCCGTTGTGTCCTTGGGCAAGACACTTCACCCTTGCTCCTGATGGGTGCTGGTTAGCGCCTTGCATGGCAGCTCCCGCCATCAGTGTGTGTGAATGGGTGAATGTGGAAATACTGTCAAAGCGCTTTGAGTACCTTGAAGGTAGAAAAGCGCTATACAAGTATAGCCCATTTATCATGTATATATATATATATATATATATATATATACATATATATATATATATATATATATATATATATTGTAACAACTTAGTCATGAGAAAACCACTTTATAGAAAAGAAACAAAGATCTAGGCCAGGGGTGCTCATTACGTCGATCGCGAGCTACCGGTCGATCACCAGCCAGGCATTAAAAAAATAGTCCTAAAATGAGCGATCATAAATCTTCACTATGACGTCACTTTCGTCACTTGATTGACATTCACGGCACCCGAGGGTCTTCTGAGATGACGCTGGCTGCTGCCAGCTCATTAAAATTACCGACTGGAAGGCGAGAAACACTTTATTTCAACAGACTCTGGCGCCATACCTGTCGTCAAAACTCCAAAGACCGACTGCACAGTTGCACAGTTGCGCTAACAAAACGAGTCTCAGAAAGCTGGCGTGCACAAGCTAGCAAGCTACGGAGTTTGCCGACAATGTATTTCTTGTAAAGTGTATACAAAGGAGTACGGAAGCTGGACAAATAAGATGCCAAAAACCAACCACTTTCATGTGGTATTGGACAGAAAGGAGGACTTTTTTCTCCTCCATTCGAAAATGCGGACGTTTTTAGCACCACTGTCTGATTCCAATCAATGCAAGTCATCAGAATCAGGTAATACACCAATTTATATTCTTGTCTTCATGAAAGAAAGGAATATATATGTGTTAAAAATGCCTGTATTATCTTTAAACACTTTTAACTTATTAACAATATTAACTATATGTGTTAAACATGCCTGTATTATCTTTAAACACCTTAACTTGTTAACAATATTAACTATATGTGTTAAACATGCTTGCATTATCTTTAAACACCTTTAACTTATTAACAATATTAACTATATGTGTTAAACATGCTTGTATTATCATTAAACACCTTTAACTTGTTAACAATATTAACTATATGTATTAAACATTCTTGTATTATCATTAAACACCTTTAATTTATTAACAATATTAACTATGTGTTAAACATGATTGCATTATCATTAAACACCTTTAATTTATTAACAATATTAACTATATGTGTTGAACATGCTTGCATTATCATTAAACAGCTTTAACTTATTAACAAAAACATATATTTCATAAATAAGTAAATATAAATTATATATATGAATGAGGTAGATCCCCACGACTTGATCAATTGAAAAGTAGCTCGCCTGCAGAAAAACTGTGAGCACCCCTGATCTAGGCTAAAGAAAAACAATGTTGACTATTTAAGTGGATGCTTAGTCAGAATGGGGAAAGTTTCTTAATTAAAATTAAGAGAGACACAAGAAAACACTTAACCATTATATAAAAAGAGAGATGAAAATTTGAGCACAATGGAAAAACAAGAGAGTAAAACATTTAAAAAATCCATCCATCCATCCATTTTCTACCGCTTATTCCCTTCGGGGTCGCGGGGGGGCGCTGGAGCCTATCTCAGCTACAATCGGGCGGAAGGCGGGGTACACCCTGGACAAGTTGCTACCTCATCACAGGGCCAACACAGATAGACAGACAACATTCACACTCACATTCACACACTAGGGCCAATTTAATGGTGCCAATCAACCTCTCCCCAGGTGCATGTCTTTGGAGGTGGGAGGAAGCCGGAGTACCCGGAGGGAACCCACACAGTCACGAGGAGAACATGCAAACTCCACACAGAAAGATCCCGAGGCCGGGATTGAACTCACGACTACTCAGGACCTTCGTATAGTGAGGCAGACGCACTAACCCTTCTCCCACCGTGCTGCCCTAAAAAAAAACAAAAAAACATCCAATGCATAAAATAATGAACATTATGATCACACATTATGATCACAGATTCGGTTCTTAGGCCATTGTTTCAGAGCAGTTTTAAATGTGTTAAAAGTAGTTCATTCTCTATTAGGAATTAAGCAGGAGAGTTGTACCAAATGTCTGTACACTTAACTGATAATACCCGTTGACTAAATTTTGTGCATCGGTAAGGTACAGTGTACAACTTAAGAGCTCAATTGGTTCTAGGACCGAGTTCGTAACCCAAAACACTAATTAAAATCAATTTAATCTATACTTGCCCCCTCCCAAACACTATAAGTTCAACAGGTAGTTTGCCTTTTAAAAAGAAAAACTAACTTTTAGATAATAAATGTTGTTTAAAAATACATACAATAAGATATACTGCAAACAAGTACAGGTTTTATTAAAAACATTAATTAATATTGTACAGCAATTACAGTACCTTGGGCACCGGAATAATGTGCGGTCTTCTTCGGGCTGCTTCTTTGTCCAGTGTTGTCAAAACCGCTTAATTTAAGCGACTTTAGGCTTGTTTTTCATATAGATGATTACTTGTTTCTCTCATGAGATGTGGCAACACTGTCTTTGTTGTGTAACAATAGAAAGTAGGATTGTTTATGTTGCACACAGACCTATTTGGGTGACGGACCTGAGAGGTCAGAGTTGACAGCAACAAAGGATTGCATAAGACCCAGTGAGCAAAGAAAAAACTGAAACATGTTGGGCAGACCATTCGGCAGCTTCTCTTTATTGTCATGGGTTGTTTGGCGCGGAAGGTGAATTCTGCTTTGCAGTGGTGCAGAATGACAGCGTTGCGGTTACGCCTGTTCAAGCAAAGGTCCTCGCAGGTTATTTTGTCTAGAGGCTTGTCTAAATAAGGCGATGGGACTAGAATTGAAGATTAACTATTTTTTCTACAAATGGAGTGACAATACCAGCAGTGGAGAGAAGACCGTGTTCTATAAAGTCTGGCGCATTCTCTCCCGATTGTATATTTGCTCACATGTTTTTGTCCCTCTCGCTGCTCCTCCTTGGTGTAGTTGTTTTGGCATTATCCAATAAAACCGAAAGTTAACCAAAGTGTTTGTTTTGGACACACATATTCATACACTCCCGCTTTGTCTTGTTCTTGGCACCTCTTCTCAGCATCGAAACCCAATAAGATATTATATGCCTGATCTATTAAAGGTTTGCATTTACTAAAACATGTACACACTTGATAGCACACACAACACTGATCTATTCAACTTGTGCGCAGAGGATTGCGTCTATTACCGTAAGTGAGCAGAATTAGGAGCGCAATCCATTCAGCATATCTGTCTTCATGTATATGCATAATATATGCTGATCATCAGAACACCCACAATACTGGGAGGAATAAATGCAAATATAATATAGAGAACGGGCAAGGTGATCCATCAACACTAATCACAGTTTTGTGAGCACTATTTTGCATTTTATTTAACACATCTGAAAAATATGCGCAAACTGACAGTCACACACACAGCTGAGAGAAAGGAGATGCTCATGCTGCAAAAACAGACGGTGGATAGAGAATCTTTCACCTTACCCTTGTGTGTCAACATATTTACACTGTCAGAACAAGAATATTTGACATAGCGTCTATTCAGCAACATCCTTTTATAATTCTATGCCTGCATGCTGGTAAGGGGCTGATTAAAACAAAATCAATGGATGCCTTTTCGTGCCTGTTGGCGTTTTATTTTAAATTCTGTTCGTTTTTATTATAATGTATCTCCTACATGAAAAAATGTGTATTTCATTATGAATTTTCTTGCGTTTGAATCATTCCAGACACACGGATGCTGCGGTGATGTGATCCACAGCCTCACGCACAGAACGCACCATCAGTGTGCTAATAACCTTGTCTCGATTACAATTCAGAAAATGTGTTACAGATTATAGATGTGTGCTGCTGGTTCAACACATTGCACACAGGTAGGAGAATCATTTTACAAAGTTATAGCTGCTGGATGACTAAATGGCCGATATAAACACATTTATTTGATGTGTTTTGGTGTTGTATAGTGCTTTTTTTTATGACATTAATTTTTTCACATAGAATATCCATCATTGACATACAGTATCTTCTATATACAAAAAAAAATCATGAATAATGCATTTTTTGGGCATCTTAGGCGCAGTAAGTGCAGTTTCATAAAAACTGCCATGAAGATCACTGGCTGCTCTCTCCCCTCCCTAGATGAACTGTACAGTGCCAGGTGCCTCAAAAAGGCCCAAACATCATAAGGGACCCATCTCACCCTGAACATAGACTTTTTTAACTGCTGCCCTCGGGCAGGAGATACAGGACAATAAAATGCCGGACAAACAGACTTAAGAACACTTTTTACCTGAGAGCAATAGTGTCGCTGAACACAAGACGGCAATAATGACTGTGCTTGCTATTTGTATGTATTTTATGTATTTTTATCTATTTATCTATGTTCTCATGGTTTTATGTGTTATAAATTTGCACTAAATTTGTTTTGCTTACAATTTCGTTGTACAATGTACAATGACAATAAAGATATATTCTATTCTATATTCTAGTCTATTCTATTCTATTCTTTCTCTTGAGCGCACTTTCAACGGGGGGTGGGGGGATTCAAAGTGCACTGCAGGACTGCTTCTAAAATGCCCAGAAAAAGTGGTACATGGCTGCTGCTTGTTTGGAACCATGTCAAAAGGCCACAGGTATAAGAGCATGATAAAATGAATGTGCAGTAAAGGATCGAATGTCTCCATGGCAAAAGCCGTGCAAAAACGTTACTTAAATACGGCGGTTTCCATCAGTAATGAATAGCACGTGCAATGTTAGTAGATCGCACGCAACACGCCCACGAATAGTACACGCTATTAAATAGATTGCACATGCTGTTTAGCATATGTTAGTTGGATCTTAGTACAAACCCCGTTTCCATATGAGTTGGGAAATTGTGTAAGATGTAAATATAAACGGAATACAATGATTTGCAAATCCTTTTCAACCCATATTCAATTGAATGCACTACAAAGACAAGATATTTGATGTTCAAACTCATAAACTTTATTTTTTTTTTGCAAATAATAATTAACTTAGAATTTCATGGCTACAACACGTGCCAAAGTAGTTGGGAAAGGGCATGTTCACCACCGTGTTACATGGCCTTTCCTTTTAACAACACTCAGTAAACGTTTGGGAACTGAGGAGACACATTTTTTAAGCTTCTCAGGTGGAATTCTTTCCCATTCTTGCTTGATGTACAGCTTAAGTTGTTCAACAGTCCGGGGGTCTCCGTTGTGGTATTTTAGGCTTCATAATGCGCCACACATTTTCGATGGGAGACAGGTCTGGACTACAGGCAGGCCATTCTAGTACCCGTACTCTTTTACTATGAAGCCACGTTGATGTAACACGTGGCTTGGCATTGTCTTGCTGAAATAAGCAGGGGCGTCCATGGTAACGTTGCTTGGATGGCAACATATGTTGCTCCAAAACCTGTATGTACCTTTCAGCATTAATGGCGCCTTCACAGATGTGTAAGTTACCCATGTCTTGGGCACTAATACACCCCCATACCATCATAGATGCTGGCTTTTCAACTTTGCGCCGATAACAATCCGGATGGTTCTTTTTCTCTTTGGTCCGGAGGACACAACGTCCACAGTTTCCAAAAACAATTTGAAATGTGGACTCGTCTGACCACAGAACACTTTTCCACTTTGTATCAGTCCATCTTAGATGAGCTCAGGCCCAGCAAAGCCGACGGCGTTTCTGGGTGTTGTTGATAAACGGTTTTCGCCTTGCATACGAGAGTTTTAACTTGCACTTACAGATGTAGCGACCAACTGTAGTTACTGACAATGGGTTTCTGAAGTGTTCCTGAGCCCATGTGGTGATATCCTTTACACACTGATGTCGCTTGTTGATGCAGTACAGCCTGAGGGATCGAAAGTCACGGACTTAGCTGCTTACGTGCAGTGATTTCTCCAGTTTCTCTGAACCCTTTGATGATATTACGGACCGTAGATGGTGAAATCCCTAAATTCCTTGCAATAGCTGGTTGAGAAAGGTTTTTCTTAAACTGTTCAACAATTTGCTCAAGCATTTGTTGACAAAGTGGTGACCCTCGCCCCATCCTTGTTTGTGAATGACTGAGCATTTCATGGAATCTACTTTTATACCCAAACATGGCACCCACCTGTTCCCAATTTGCCTGTTCACCTGTGGAATGTTCCAAATAAGTGTTTGATGAGCATTCCTCAACTTTATCATTATTTATTGCCACCTTTCCCAACTTCTTTGTCACGTGTTGCTGGCATCAAATTCTAAAGTTAATGATTATTTGCAAAAATAAAAATGTTTATCAGTTTGAACATCAAATATCTTGTCTTTGTAGCATATTCAACTGAATATGGGTTGAAAATGATTTGCAAATCATTGTATTCTGTTTATATTTACATCTAACACAATTTCCCAACTCATGGAAACGGGGTTTGTATAAGAATCAGTGGAATAAGGATTCTGGAATTTTGTGAGCCTATCTCAACCATCAGACCATCAGAGCTAGGTTATTTTCATAGTATACAAGAACAACAATTGTTTAAAGCTTTTTGCTTATACATATGCCACAGAAAAAGACAAAGCTCTTTTCCACACCAACCTTCACCACCCATTAACACGTTAAACTTTTTGAAAATGATTATATTGGCGGCTAGTGCTTTAGCTCCTCTGTTATACTGTTCAAACGGTATGTATGGTAATGGACCTTACAACACTGAAATAATCACATTAGTCTAGAATGTCAGCACCACCTAAAACAACTGACAGCTTTGTTTGCACACGTGTGGACAAACTATACCTTCTTGTCCACCTAATTACGTGTGGTCTCAGCATGGTTGTGGGAACAAACAAACATCCTTACACAGCTCAAGATCATCTGTTTTTCACCCCAATTCGTCCGTCAAAACTAATTTTTGTTTCATTTTATTTTGATAAGATAAAGCAAAACAATACATCCATTATCCTGCCAATTTTTCCTCAAATCAATCTGTCACACAGCGTCTAGTTCGTTAAATCAAGTTGTGCAGTGCATCTTGCCATATCAAATCAAATCAAATCAACTTTATTTATATGTGTTAAACATGAAGTGATGTGTCTTCAATCAATCAATCAATGTTTACTTGTATAGCCCTAAATCACGAGTGTCTCAATGGGCTGCACAAGCCACAACGACATGCTCGGCTCAGATCCCACATCAGGGCAAGGAAAAACTCAACCCAATGGGATAACAATGAGAAACCTTGGAGGGGACCGCAGATGTGGGGACTCCCCCCCTGGGCGACCGGTGCAATGGATGTCTAGTGGATCTAGCATAATATTGTGAGAGTCCAGTCCATAGTGGATCTAACATAATAGTGAGAGTCCAGTCCATAGTGGGGCCAGCAGGAGACCATCCCGAGCGGAGACAGGTCAGCAGCGCAGAGACATCCCCAACCGATGCACAGACGAGTGGTCCACCCTAGGTCCCGACCCTGGACAGCCAGCGCTTCATCCGTGGCCACCGAACCTGTGCCCCTCCCCCCTCCACGAAGGAGAGGGGGGCTGAGCAGAAAAGAAACGGCTGATCAACTGGTCTAAAAGGGGGGTCTATTTAAAGGATAGAGTATATAAATTAATTTTAAATGCTTCTACTGAGGTAGCATCTCTAACTGTTACCGGGAGGGCATTCCAGAGTACTGGAGCCCGAATAGAAAACGCTCTATAGCTCGCAGACTTTTTTTGGGCTCTGGGAATCACTAATAAGCCAGAGTTCTTTGAACGCAGATTTCTTGCCGGGACATATGGTACAATACAATGAGCAAGATAGGACGGAACTAGACCGTGTAGTATTTTATACGTAAGTAGTAAAACCTTAAAGTCACCTTCTTCAGTGCACAGGAAGCCAGTGCAGGTGAGCCAGTATAGGCGTAATATGATCAAACCTTCTTGTTCTTGTCAAAAGTCTAGCAGCCACATTTTGTACCAACTGTAATCTTTTAATGCTAGACATAGGGGGCCCCAAAATAATACGTTACCGTAATCGAGACGAGACGTAACGTCTCGACCTACCACGTCTTGTGTGGTAGGTCAGTGTTAAAAGAAGGAGACACGGTTAGAAAGGGATGGCGTTTCAAATCAATGCAGTCATTCATTGATGTTGATACGTTTTTAATGTAGCGGGTCCCACGGACCCACAGGTATTGATTTAATGGGTCCCTGGCAAATACAATGGGTTCCCAATTTTTTTTTAAAGTGTCTTTGTAAGTCTTATATTCTTCCTTTTCTTAAATTGTAGCATTAAATTCCTTTGATGGTGGTGTGGTATGAGGGTTAGGTCCTGGGTTCGATCCTGCGCTCGGGATCTTTCTGTGTGGAGTTTGCATGTTCTCCCCGTGACTGCGTGGGTTCCCTCCGGGTACTCCGGCTTCCTCCCACCTCCAAAGACATGGACCTGGGGTTAGGTTGATTGGCAACACTAAATTGTCCCTAGTGTGTGAATGTGAGTGTGAATGTTGTCTGTCTATCTGTGTTGGCCCTGCGATGAGGTGGCGACTTGTCCATGGTGTACTCCGCCTTCCGCCCGAATGCGGCTGAGATAGGCTCCAGCACCCCCGCGACCCCGAACGGGACAAGCGGTAGAAAATGGATGGATGGACGGTACCAAAATGTATTTACTTTCAATTTCATTGTCCTGCTTTTTAATACTTTTCAAAATAAAGGGGACCACAAAAAAATTTCATTGTTGCCTTTATTTTTACAGAAGCTCTTATGATACATTTTTTATACATTTCTTATTACAATCAAAGAACAATCTTGGCATTAAATAACATAGTGAACATACTAGAGAACTTCTCTTTTAGTTTTAAGTAAGCTTACTAAGGCACATATTTTGGCTGCTGACGTATACAGAAATGTATCATTATTATTCTTGTTGTTTGGATACTTCACGTAAGTCGTGGGTGATACTACAATTTTGGGTATTGATCCAATACCAAATAGTTACAGGGTCAAACATTGGTCATAATTAAAGTCCTCCTGTCTCCAGGGACGTATTCCTGAGTTTATAAACCATACATTTTTTTTTTAAAAAGGACTTTGTGATAATACAAAATGTAGTATTGACTAGATACGGCCTTTGTACTTGGTATTGTCAAAATTGATATTTGTGTACAGTAGATCCACCATTCAGGAGCAATAGCTTGCTGTTAGAGGTGAGCTATCGTATCCTCCTATGGTGTGTAGTGAAGCATGTTCAGCTAGTCCTCATTCTGCAAGGGATGGTATTTGTAAGAAAAATTGTTTATTTGTCGCCATGGCGGCGATGATTATTGTTTTAGAAGTAGCTATAACACTATGTGGACAAATGTTAGCCGATAGCTACCAGTTAGCTATGTTTGTTTATAGTGCCACCTTTATCGTTAGTTTTAAAGCCAAAAATGCCCATTTTTCCTCTTTTGTCTAAATGCTGTTTCTGCTTGCAAGTGCTGTGTGCATACGTTGACGTTGACGTTGACTCACGGCATGCAGCTTGGCATGCCATCAGCCGTATGAAAAAAAAAAAGTACTGGTATTTTTTAAATGCTGTATATCACCTTCTTTTTTAATTCATTAGTACTGCGGTACTTTATTAGTAGCAGTATATGGTACAACCCTGATATTGTTATAATTAACAGATACATTCATTATGTTCAAAATGTGTCTGAAATTAAACAAAAAGTATTAAAAATTTTGCAAGAACAATTATATTTTTGAGAGTGGCATGTATGCACAGATGTCATCTAAGCATAACAAAACAGCAACCACCATTCAACATTTTTTAATATAAAAATTAATTACAGAACGTCCCCTAATGTAAAAACACCATTGACACGAATGAACACACAGCATTGAGCAGTGGTTTATTTACTATGACATTCTTATCTTTAATTGTTGAAATTAAATCTGTGTGACTGGCTAGTTGTTTTGGTAGCGGGTAAGGCAACATGTTATTGTTTGGTCAAACACATTTTCTTTTGCTAGCTACTAGTGCTGCAACTAACTTTTATTTTGATAGTTGACTCGTTGGCACTGTTAACGACTAGTTGACTAATCACATTATAAAGCGTACTAATTTAACAATCGTCTTTTAAACTTAGCTTGGAACATATTAAGACGTGCTAACTAAGGATAAATATTTACTTCATTCAGTAATATTTAATAATACTGTAACTGCTGTTCATTGATTGTTACAAAAATAAAAATGTTTTACTAGCGAACTTTGGCTAAAATGATAGTTTAATCCGTTTTTCACACAACTGCGTCTCTCTGTCGCAAGCTAGTTAGCCAACAAGCTAACTATCCTGCAGACAAGCCTCCATATTAAATGCTCCCACATCACAGACTTTCTGACATAAAAAGCAAGGTTCGCTATGCAAATTGAGTAAGTTATTTATGTCTTTGACATATTCAGTTTTCACTGACAGAAGAAAGCCATCATTCCAAATTACTTTGTTCCAGAAGTTTTGAGGCTTGTCTCTGTGCTGTTCGCAGAAATGGCTTTCTTCTGGCGACTCGACCATGCAGCCCATTTTTCTTCAAGTGTCTCCTTATTGTGCATCTTGAAACAGCCACACCACAAGTCCTGTATTTCAGCTGAAGTTATTTGTGGATTTTTCTTTGCATCTCGAACAATTTTCCTGGCAGTTGTGGCTGAAATCTTTGCTAGTCTACCTGAATCCCTCATTTTCCACTTCTTAATTAGCGTTTGAACTGATTGGCATTCTCAATATCCTTGGTTATCAGATCAAAGCCACTGGGGTATGTAAACTTTTGATCAGGGTCATTTGGGTACTTTCTTTTGTCATTTTGATTTAGAAAAAGTAAACACAGTTGTTTGCCAATAAATAGCTTCACACAACCATTAAGCATGAGTGGAAGAAAGGTTTTTGTGTTATCATTCATATCCTCTGAAGAATGGCCAAGAAATCATAAATTCTCCCAGGATATGTAAACTTATGAGCACGACTGTATATATATATGTGTATATATATATATATATATATATATATATATATATATATATATATATATATATATATATATATATATATATATATATATACTGCCAAATTGTTTTAACCCAATGCGGCCCCCAAGTCAAAAAGTTGTCTGCTCTGCAGTGCTGTGTTAATAGTGTGCTAAGTGTGTTGAAATGTTTTATTCTAGCATCATACTGTGTGTTTTTGTGATTTTAAGCAGGTGCCATTGCATCATACTGTCATGTTTGTAAATCTGACTTGTGAGTCAGTGACTTAGCATCATACTATATGTTTGTAAATCTGACTAGTGGGTCAGTGCCTCTCAAACCTCACTGCACGTCACTGGTCCCTGGGATGCATCAAGAGTGAGTTGACTGCATCCTTTAAGATTTTTAAGCGTCAGGGACGCACGGCATGTACTTGGTTACATCACTGGGCATTGAGTGTGGATATGATGGAGGCATGATTCTATAAGAGGGCATAGATGGACTAAGAAGTGTATTCTTATCGGATAAAAAAGATGTATAATTAATACTAACGCAAATGCTTTGTTCATCTAAGAATCTATGATTTCCATTGAAAATGCAGTACAGACAATTAATTTAGAACTTGTCAAATGTGAATTCTGTTGCCAGTATAGTGTCCAGTTTGCAAATATGTCTCATACTATCGGAGATCTCAACAAAGTACTTTAAATGACTGAATGGTATTTTCTCTTCTTTTGCTTCTGCAGTACAGTGTCTGGAAATGACCACAAAACGAAAGTTGATTGGTCGGCTGGTGCCATGTCGTTGTTTCCGCGGGGAGGAGGAAGTGATCTCGGTGTTGGACTACTCTCACTGCAGTCTGCAGCAAGTCCCCAAGGAAATATTCAGCTTTGAGAGAACTCTGGAGGAGCTGTATCTGGACGCCAACCAGATTGAAGAACTACCCAAGGTAAATCGGAAGTTAAAACTTCATGACTGAAATTTGACTTTGACATGCCCGTTTGAGTTCTGCTTTGTAGTTTCTAGGAACTATCAGCTTTTCAGATGAGGCTGTTTTATGCACACAAATAATATACATATTGTGATGACGACGATATAAAGGAGTTGGACTTTCTTTGAGCAAGTCAGCCTTTTTATTTTCATTTACAAATAGCACTGTCTAACTCACAGGTAGAGGCACGACACACACAAAAGCGGGTTTTTTAACTCTTCTTGGCTCACACAATGCAGTGTCTTAAACACTGCATTAGGGCTGCAACAACTAATCGATTAAATCGATTATCAAAATAGTTGGCGATTAATTTAGTCATCGATTCGTTGGAACTATGCATGCGTGGAGGCTTTTTTGTTGTTGTTGTTGTTGTTGTTGTTGTTGTTTTTTGTTGTTTTATAAACCTTTATTTATAAACTGCAACATTTACAAACAGCTGAGAAACAATAATCAAAATAAGTACAAAAACAGTACAAAACAGCGCCAGGGCGGCGCTGAGGCTTTGTCTCATGAGGTGGCGTAAGCTAGCCAATGATGTGTCATGTGCAGCTCACGTGACGACGCCGTCTCCTTTGCTGGAAACATTCGAAAAATGGCGCAGGAAAACAGTACGGATAGTTCAGCGGAGAAACATCTTGAGGTTATTGCTTCAATGGAGAAAGTGTACGACCTAAGTCGTCAAAAGTGTGGGAACACTTCACTTTAAAGACTTCAAAGAAGACCGTTTCCTGTAAAATGGCACAGAAGGACAACATTGCTTCAGGAGCACCTGAAAAGGAAACATGTTGGAGCCATGGATGAAGGGAAGAACTCACAGTACGTAACTTTTTAAGTCCATAGTGGCAACATGCATTCATGAGTTCAGGTTTTTTGTGAGTAACGTTAACGTTATGCCTTTGTTGCAACGTGGGGCTGATAATGTGTCTCTAGCACATTTGACTCCGTTTTGAGAGAGAAAACGCACGGTTACCAATTTCGAAATAAACGTAACGGACAGAAATATCTCAGGTTGGTTTCATAATGGATCAATGTAGCCGGGCCCGATAAAGCTTTATAAATCTATTTAGATTTGAGTGACGCTTTAGTATAACTAAACGTTATGAAGGTGCTGGAATATTTCATGCTATTATTCAGAGGCAGCCTAAAATGAATCCTTTATTATTCACAACAGAAACGTGTGCAATATCTGATTCAGTTCTGATCTGATGAGTTACATTTCTGTGTTATTATTGGTGTATGCTGCACCCCCAATGTCCAGAACATGATGCCAGTATGCTGGGTTTTTTTCAATAAAATACTGGAAATGATTTAAATGTAGTTTGTCTCTTTTGTCCGTTTATTAATTGATTAATCGAAGTAATAATCGACAGATTAATCGATTATCAAATTAATCGTTAGTTGTAGCCCTACACTGCATGCAACCCTGCCACTGCCCTGTGCAGCCCACATCGGGCAACTACAGTTCACTACACAATACTCCTATCGCTACACTACTCCCTCTTCACAAACGCCCTCGCCCCAAGGGCACTGAACATTTATTAAAACAAATTTGACCAAGAATAAGAGTCAAAACAATCTCAGTTGGTACCGGCCACATTGTGATCCACATAGTCTCTGAGATATTGTGGCGGTCTTCTTGCCCTTCTCAGGCGCCCCTGCAGCGACAGCGACCACACTGCTGCCGGTGGTCCTTCCTGTGCAGCCGACCAAAGCGGTTCTTCGTGGCACCAGGGTAATGGCCCAATCTCCTTATTAATTTGTGGTGCAGGTAGGACCCTGTGGCCCACCACAGCAGGGTCCTGGTTCCCCCGGTATGGCACCAGTTGATCTCTATGAAGGACCAATTTTCAATGTTTAATCAATGTTTACTTATATAGCCCTAAATCACAAGTGTCTCAAAGGGCTGCACAAGCCACAACGACAACCTCGGCTCAGATCCCACATCAGGGCAAGGAAAAATTCAACCCAATGGGACAATGAGAAACCTTGGAGGGGACCGGTGCAATGTACGTCGAGTGGATCTAGCATAATATTGGGAGAGTCCAGTCCATAGTGGATCTAACATAATAGTGAGAGTCCAGTCCATAGTGGAGACCATCCCGAGCGGAGACAGATCAGCAGCGCAGAGACGTCCCCAAACGATGCACAGACGAGCGGTCAACCCTGGGTCCCGACTTTGGACAGCCAGCACTTCATTCGTGGCCACGGATGAATGCTAGACATAGGGAGACCAGAAAATAATACGTTACAGTAATCGAGACGAGACGTAACGAACGCATGAATAATTATCTCCGCGTCGCTAGTGGACAAAATGGAACCAATTTTAGCGATATTACGGAGATGAAAGAAGGCCGTTTTAGTAACACTCTTGATGTGTGACTCAAACGAGAGAGTTGGGTCGAAGATAATACCCAGATTCTTTACCGAGTCGCCTTGTGTAAATGTTTGGTTGTCAAATGTTAAGGTGGTATTATAAAATAGGTGTCGGTGTCTAGCAGGACCGATAATCAGCATTTCCGTTTTCTTAGCGTTGAGTTGCAAAAAGTTAGCGGACATCCATTGTTTAATTTTATTAAAACACGCCTCCAGCTGACTACAATCCGGCGTTTTGGTCAGCTTTAGGGGCATGTAGAGTTGGGTGTCATCAGCATAACAGTGAAAGCTAACACCCTATTTGCGTATGATGTCACCTAGCGGCAACATGTAGATGCTGAAGAGTGCAGGGCCAAGAACCGAACCCTGGGGAACTCCACACGTTACCTTAACATAGTCCGCGGTCACACTGAGACGCACTGCATCCTGTCAGTAAGATAAGAGTTAAACCAAGACAAGGCTAAGTCTGACATACCAATACGTGTTTTGATACGCTCTAATAAAATATTATGATCGACGGTATCGAAAGCAGCGCTAAGATCAAGAAGCAGCAACATAGATGACACATCAGAATCCATCGGTAGCAATAGATCATTAGTCATTTTTGCGAGGGCTGTCTCCGTAGAGTGATATGCCCTGAAACCGGATTGAAAAGGTTCACAGAGATTGTTAGACGCTAAGTGTTCATTTAGCTGTTGTGCAACAATTTTTTCGAGGATTTTTGAAATAAACGGAAGGTGGGTCCTGGCATGAGGTCAGGATCGAGGTTAAGTCTTTTGAGCAGAGGATGAATAACCGCTTTTTTGAATGCTAGGGGAACAGTGCCAGAGGAAAGTGACAAGTTTATAATATTTAGCACTGATGGACCTAATATTACAAAAAGCTCCTTGATAAGTTTCCCAGGAAGTGGGTCAAGTAAACATGTTGTTTGTTTTATCCCATTTACACGCCGTAGCAATTCTTCTATTGTTATTTCGTCAAAAAGAGAGAGACTATTTTGGAGGGCAATATCCGTCGTATATACAGTCGTATCTGTGTTAATAGAACCCAGTTGTAGCTGAGATGCGTTGTCTTTAATCTCCTTTCTAATGAGTTCAATTTTCTTATTAAAGAAATTCATAAAGTCATCTGCCGAGTGGGTGGAGCTACTGGGAGGAGTCTCTTGTTGGGTTAGCGATGCTACTGCACTGAACAAATATTTAGGATCGTTTTTGTTGAGACGGATGAGATTTGAGTAGTATTTAGCTTTAGATAAGGTAAGCATGCGTTTATAAATGATTAAACTATCACTCCATGCTTGATGGAAAACCCCAAGTTTAGTCGCGCGACATTTGCGTTCCAGCCTTCTACATGATAATTTAAGAGCTCTAGTTTCTTCTGAAAACCATGGGGTACGCCTTTTAGGGTCCCTTTTTAGCTTTAGCGGTGCTATAATATCAATGGTTTCGCACGGGGCGTCGTTAAAGTTGTTAGTGAGGTTATCAATGGAGCCCACATAATTTGGGAATGGTGCCATTACCAGAGGCAGTAGGCCAGCAAGAGTTATCGTTGTGGCAGCATTAATGTTGCGGCTGCTAAAGCAGTTATTATTATTATTAGCTAGTTGACAATGAGTCAGAACTTCGAATTTTATAAGGTAATGATGGGACATTACTTTAGTATACAGGAGTATCATTACTTTGGAGGTGGTGACACCCCTGACAAGCACTAGATCTATCGTATTACCGTTGCGATGCGTGGGTTCATTTATTATTTGTGTAAGACCAAAGCTATCAATTATAGTCTTGAGCGCCACGCACGGAGGGTCCGATGGGGTATTCATATGGATATTAAATTCCCCCATTATGATTATATTGTCGGCGTGCGTCACTTGATCAGCGACGAACTCTAAGAAATCACTGATAAAGTCCGAATAGGGCCCTGGGGGGCGGTAGATAACAGCCAGGTAGAGAGGCAGCGGTGCGACAGACCTCATAGTAAGCACCTCAAACGATTTATATTTATTACTTAGGTTGGGGGTAAGGTTAAGGTTTTCATTGTATATTAGTGCGACCCCCCCCCCCCCCCCCAACCCCTTTTAAGGGGACGGGCAATATGCGCATTCGTATAGTTAGGAGGAGATGCCTCATTCAGTGCAAACTAATCGTCTGGTTTGAGCCAGGTTTCGCTGGGACCAATGACGTTAAGATTGTTGTGTCTAATGACCTCATTAACTAATAACGTTTTGGGAGACAATGATCTTATGTTTAAAAAGCCCATATTATAGGTAGTGGGCTGTTTTGAGGAGTTTTTGTTAAAATTATCCGTAGTAGTAATATTAATAATGTTGCGTTTATTTTGCGTAGTGCGCTTTAAATCATTTCGACCATATCTAGGAATTGATATGACGGGAATTTTCAGATTGTTTGCTTGGTGCTGTGATATACTGAACGCATCATAATTTGCCACCTCAGTAGAATGCATGTCCACCTCTGGCACACTCACTGCAGAAAACATATTATGCGAGTTGTGTATTATTCTAGGAGAAATGCTATGTGTGCAAGAATTTTCCAACCTGGCCCTGCAAGTTCTATCTTAAGTTCTAGCTTAACTGACTCCTCACCCGGACTAACAGACTCTGTAATTGCCTGTGACCGGGCTTGCTCTAGTGTAGTTAGTCAAGTGTGACTCAAACAAAAATATATGTTCCTAGACAGGATGATGGCGCCTTCCTGGTTAGGGTGAAGGCCGTCTCTCATCAACAGTCCCAGGTTTGCCCCAGAAAGAGGGCCAATTATCAATAAACTTTAGTCCCTGTTGTCTACAAAAACTAGCCAGCCACTTGTTAAGCGAGACTAATCTGCTATATCTCTCATCATTGCCTCTCGCAGGCAGGGGGCCAGAGACAAGCCTGGAAATCTTTCTAGCGAGATTACAAGTCCTAGCTATGTTCCTCTTTGTAATCTCTGACTGTCTCATCCTAGTGTCATTGGAGCAACTATGTTCGCATAGCTAGTGGTGCGATTAGCCTGTCGTACGTGTTTACTAGGCCTGTTGCGAGTTAGCTCCCTAAGATTAGCTTCAATGTCAGGTGCTCTGGCCCCGGGAATGCACTTAATTGTGGCTGGTTTGCTAAGCTTTATGTTTCGGGTGATGGAGTCCTCTATGACTAAGGTGTGGTGCCAGGTAGACTGGGGTGTAGGACTAGCTAAAGGGCTAAATCTATTATGCGTCTCAACTGGTTCACCGTTGCTTATAGGTCGCTTCGGGCTGCTACAAGCTGGCTACAGCTAACACTAACAGATGTGTCTGCAACGTCTAAAGTTACGAAATTACTCTGCTCTAACTGGCGGACACGGCCCTCTAGCAGAGCCAACCTATCCATGAGAACGGTGCACGAAGCGCAGGGAGCCATACTCACTGTATTTTCTTTCACCGAGTGAAGTAATTGCTGTCTTCAGGGAAGTGGTCGCGACGTGCGGGGAGCAGATTCCTTCAGACCGACGCCGCCTTTCTCCGCGCTAGCTTCGTTAGCTTATCAGCTAGCTAGCTAAGGGAGGAGTGGTGAGACAGAGATCGGGTGATTTGCAAGTTAAATTAGACTACTAAGTATGTTTCTTTCTGCATGAAATTGCATTTTTCAGGCCAGCCTTTTCTAATCTTCTCTAACACAAACCGAAGGGATGTTAGAGGTTAGCTATTGTATACTCCTATGTTATCTAGGTAGACTAGACACTGTTGACGAGGGACCCCGGCCAACACTCGGTCCATCAATCTTACAAAGGTTGCCAGCGCATTACAGAGTCCAAAGGGGAGGACCTTAAACTGCCACAGGCCCCTCCCAGTACAGAATGGCGTCTTTGGTTGGGCTTCAGGGGAAAGTGGCACCTTGTAGTAGCCTCTGCAGAAGTCCAGAGATGAGAACCAGCATGAGCCGGAGACCGGCACCATGACGACTGCTGACGCCCATGGGCTGTCGGAGGGTTCAATGATGCCTGTTTGCAGTAATTTTGCCACAGCCTCCTCACAAACAGCTTTTTGGGCTAAAAGGCTGCGGGGACAACATTTGATGTGCCTAGCTTCTCCCATGTCGATTACGTACTACGTGAGATGGGTGATCCCACCCTCTTCTTCGTTCTTGGCGAATGTGTCGCTGAAGTTTGTCAGCAGTCCCAGCAGCTGCTCTTGTGGATTGGGCGCCAAGTCTTTACATATCCTCCCACATCGCGCCGTCACATCTTCTGTGTTTACTGGGCTGCTGCAGAGCGTATCTTTGTTTAGGGTGGGGACTCTTGGTGGTGGAAGAAGGCTCATGGTCTCCAGTGCCCCTGCCGCTGACCTGGCTTGGGTGTTAAGGGAACTCAGGGAAGACATTGGAATGGTAGACCTCCCTGGAATCTGATCCATTCGCTCCCAACATTCACAACCCAGCCTGCCACTGTCAGGAAGTCCAAACCCAGGATGCACAGGTTTTGTACAGCTGCAATCCAAACAGGGTGCCAGAGCAACACGCGCCCCCCACCGACAAAGTCAGCCATCCTCTGCCCTGGAGCGGGGACCACTCCTGACAATGGTCAGGAGTTATCCAAGTTGTATTGTGTTACAATTTCACCGTTGTTGTCATGTAATCCTTTTGGCGCCGTTCAATTGAAGGAAGACCTCGTGTTTATTTACCCTCAAAATGGCGTCTCCTCAACAAATCCTGAGGCGCGTTTGGGAGGAATTCTCATATCGTCTTGATGTTGTCCGTGCTGCCGGTGGTAGCCATTTTGAGCACGTGTAAAGCATTAAATAAATACTCAAAGTCATGTACAACACATGTTTTCAAGCTAGATTTTCTATTATTTTTAATTTTTGAAGTATCGAGTGATAATTGTGATCAAGGGTGATGGGTCAAATGCAGAGAATAATTTCGCCACACCTAGTGTGTGTGTGACAATCATTGGTACTTTAAAGGGGAACATTATCACAATTTCACAATGGTTAAAACCATTAAAAATCAGTTCCCAGTGGCTTATTATATTTTTCGAAGTTTTTTTCAAAATTTTACCCATCACGCAATATCCCTAAAAAAAGCTTCAAAGTGCCTGATTTTAACCATCGTTATAAACACCCGTCCATTTTCCTGTGACGTCACATAGTGAATACAAACAAACATGGCGGAAAGAACAGCAAGATATAGCGACATTAGCTCAGATTCAGACTCGGATTTCAGCGGCTTAAGCGATTCAACAGATTACGAATGTATTGAAACGGATGGTTGTAGTGTGGAGGCAGGTAGCGAAAATGAAATTGAAGAAGAAACTGAAGCTATTGAGCCATATCGGTTTGAACCGTATGCAAGCGAAACCGACGAAAACGACACGACAGCCGGCGACACGGGAGAAAGCGAGGACGAATTCGGCGATCGCCTTCTAACCAACAATTGGTATGTGTTTGTTTGGCATTAAAGGAAACTAACAACTATGAACTAGGTTTACAGCATATGAAATACATTTGGCAACAACATGCACTTTGAGAGTGCAGACAGCCCAATTTTCATCAATTAATATATTCTGTAGACATACCCTCATCCGCGCTCTTTTCCTGAAAGCTGATCTGTCCAGTTTTGGAGTTGATGTCAGCAGGCCAGGGAAGCTAGGGTCGATATTCTTCTCTTGATCATCTTCGGTGGCATAAGGGACGGTGTGAGCCAAGACATCCAGGGGGTTTAGCTCGTCTGCGGGAACAAACTGCCGCCATTGCTTGCCGTGCTACCGAGGCCCTTTGTCCCTGAATTGCTCACACACTCCGGCAGATTCAATGGGGGTTCTGGCGGCAGATTTCTTTGACTTTATCGTTGGAAATGCATCTGCTTTGAGTGTCGCAGGATATCCACACATTCTTGCCATCTCTGTCGTAGCATAGCTTTTGTCGGTAAAGTGTGCGGAACAAACGTCCAATTTCTTGCCACTTTCACATCTTTGGGCCACTGGTGCAACTTGAATCCGTCCCTGTTCGTGTTGTTACACCCTCCGACAACACACCAACGAGGCATGATGTCTCCAAGGTACGGAAAACAGTCGAAAAAACGGAAAATAACAGAGCTGATTTGACTCGGTGTTTGAGAAAATGGCGGATTGCTTCCCGATGTGACGTCACGTTGCGAATATTAGAAAGGCGTTTAATTCGCCAAAATTCACCCATTTAGAGTTCGGAAATCGGTTAAAAAAATATATGGTCTTTTTTCTGCAACATCAAGGTATATATTGACGCTTACATAGGTCTGGTGATAATGTTCCCCTTTAATAACTGTTTAATAAATACAGTTTTGGTCAATTGACTTAGTTGTGATTTCCCTCTCTGCATGAAAGTTTAAAATGAGCATATATTAATGCAGTATGAACAAGAATGTTTTAATGTCGACACATAGAATCATCATACTGCTGTGATTATATGCATAAGTGTTAATTCAAGGCTAAGGCAAAATATCGAGATATATATCGTGTATCGTGACATGGCCTAAAAATATTGAGACATTTAAAAAAGGCCATATCGCCCAGCCCTAGTTGACAACCATACGAAGGACGGAATTGCAGCACGATTGCCTTCTTACTCACAGCTATTTCTGTGCAACTGGCAGTTTGCATGTCCCTTCTACATGTGCTAAATAAAGACGCAAAACAGCGGCCGCAGAACAGTTTTAGCCTTGATAAATCACACTAGATGTGTTAAATAATTAAATTTGCATTTTCTCCTCCCAGTATTGTGGGAGTGCTGATAATATATAATAATAATATAATATATTCTGCATATTCATGAAGACAGACAGATTGCACTCCTTATTTTGCTCACAATCCTTTGAGCACAAGCTTATCAGATCAGCTTTTTGTGTATTATCATGTTTCCGCATGTTTTAATACATGCAAACCTTTAGTAGAACAGGCCCCAAATGAATAAATGTGTTGTTTTGGTACAGTTTCTCAGTCTTGCATAGTTGGTTATAGTGAGAAAGCAATCAGAAGTAGATCTGATCCAAATAGCAAATTAATAAATCAGGTTTGACTCTGAATTATATAGTGGTGAAGTACAGTACTTACAGGTAGTACACAGGTCTTCAATTTGGCACGACAATGTATGTTTACAGTAAATCTTCTTTCTGGTATGTCAAGGAAGATAATTTGCTCAATATGTCCGTTTTAAGTGCACTTGACTTTTTACTGTTGTTTTGCTCCTAGTAAATTAAAATGTCCATGGATAAAAGTTATTAATAATTTGCTGTTCATTATTACTGTTTTCAACTGCTGGCAGCAATAACACAGACTACTTTACAAAGTGTGGAGGATAACAAGCAGCAACAATGTTCAACAGTGTTCATTTTTGACATTTCTTGCCATTTATCCTCAAACGTTGCAATGATCAATGAGCAGTAGCAATGTAGTAGTATTCACTTTTCACTGCAAACGTTGGTATTTATCGAAAAATTCTAAACGGAAAAGGTTGCGTAGTCCTTTCCACTCTTTTAACCATAGCAAGTTTTGATGAAGAGAAAGAAATAAAGCTGATACTCATATGAACATAGTATTTTATATACTGTATTTCACGGTGTAAAAGCCTTCCTCTCATTGCGGATATGTTGTATATGTATTTGTTATAAATATCTGATTATAAAGATGTATTTAATTTAGTTTTATTGTTAGCATTGGTTTGCAATTTGGGTCACATTATTTAAGTAGTGTTTATTTTGCTAGATTTATGTATATATGGGTCTTTGAGTATGTTTATGTATTCTTTTAATTCATTTTTTAAAATATTTGTTCCATACATTTGACCTTGAGATTTTAAACTGTAACACTGGAGTTGTTGCAAATATAATATCATGGAAATGTAATCTCATATCATTACCACGACTTGGATATTTTATATCAAGGGTGTCAAAGTGTTTATTATGTATATATGTATGTATATATATGTATGTATATGTGTAGCCGGGACGGGTCTGCAAGGTCCCGACTACGCTGTTGTGTGTGTAGTACTCTGCGTTCATTCAATGACATGGGACACGGGGCTGGTTCAACTTCTCACATTCACTTTTATTCCTGCATGACGGTGACATGAAACACAAAGTGAGTGCAATGGTCATCTCCTCTCCACATAACTCCTCTCCCAGCGAGGGACAGCGCAGACTTGAGGGACAGGAAGCTACGCACCGTCATATCCTCAAACTTTCAAAATAAAAGCTCAGATTTGTAAATATAAAAGAAATACAAAAATAAATCCACAAAACCTTGAATTATATTACTGGTAATCCATATTTAAAGTAAAAAGAAACTAAAACACATCATGTGGTGGATTTTGGTGAAATTAATAACAAAAATATAATATAAAAAAATACCAAAATATGCTGTTTCCTTTTTCTATCTGTTACATTCACCCCTCCTTAATTTCTCCAAAATCCTGAACATATGGAGAGTACTGTATTCAATAATCGAAAATGATGAAAGGGATACAATGTTCAAAATTCACTCAAACCAAGATGTCCCCTGGAATATAAGTCCTTAAACCAGCTTATAAGCTACTTATATAATAAGTTCAGAGAGAACACTAGTTGATCAGGCTACTGCCTCTCCTAGTTAATATGATGCCTTGTACATCACATAAAATCTTGGTACACAATTCCACCAATGAGAACATTTCCCACATCAGACCAAAAGAGTACTTTTACTGAAAAATACTACAAAAAATACAGGCTATGCCTCTATTGTTCCACTTTAAAACAAAGTCATCAAAGACTGGGACTTTCTTCTGAACCCTCGTATACCCTTTGGTAGTGGTTTCTGCACCATATTCTCTATCAGTCTATTAACTGCCTTGACGACCCTGCCTGTACGTGTTCTGACAACATGTCTCTCGGGCCCTGAATCTTGTGTAGGTGCCTGACTATCATTCACTGTTGTGGGCATGATGTCACAAGGTCTTGTGTCACTTATGTCAGGAAGACTGGAAAAAGGGTCATTCTGCTCATTGGTTAAAGGGGACTTGGGAATCACACTAGAACCAGGCGAGTCTCTTGGAGGTAAGATCTCCTCTCTTTGTCCTATGCTTCCACTGCCTGCAGTGTCAGCTTCAGAACTTCCAAGTGACATCCGATCAGAGTCTCTGATTGGGGAACACGTTGTCTCATCCTCCTCTTCTGACTCCATGTCCTCTCCTGATGACTCACAGTCAGCATCAGATGACTTGCACACCCATGAGCAGGTCTGGTCCTCTGGATTTTCATCCGCCAGATCACTCGAGGTATCAAGTGGCTGAGGCCGAAACTCACTGATCTCATCTGAGGCGCCTGGCTCCGGTTCTGTACTAGTTTGTTCAGGGATTGGTAAAAAGCTCACGTCCAAAATCAGGTTCCGATGTACCACCATGGTCTTCCCACTCTCATCCTGAACTTTGTAGATGTGGTTTTGGGGATTACGATCTATAACTGTATAGATTGAGGGTTCCCACTTGTCCGCCAACTTCCTTTTTCCTCTCTCTGCTTTGTTGGCGAGCAGAACTCTGTCCCCAACATTCAGACAGGTGCCTCGAATCTTTCTGTTATAGCCATCGGCTTGATGTTGCTGTTCTTTCCTTGTATGTTGTTGAGCGATATTAGCAGCTTCATGCAGGCTTGTCATCAGTTTGCTGGCGTAGGTGTTGTAGTCAACCACACTGGTATCCTTCAAGACCTGCTTGAAAACCATGTCCACCGGGAGTCTAGGGACTCGACCGAACATCAAGTAGAATGGGGCGTACCCAGTTGTCTCATGCACGGTGGCATTGTAGGCAAAAGTCAGGGTTTGTATCTGTTGTGCCCAGTGTTGTTTAGCTGCCAGGGGTAAGGAGCGTAACATACTGCCAAGCGTCCTATTGAATCTTTCAGTCTGCCCGTTTCCCATTGGATGGTATGCGGTTGTGTGTGACTTTGCTACCCCTGTGAGACTGAGGAGTTCTGAGATGAGTTTGCTTTCGAAATTGGCTCCCTGATCTGAATGTATCCGCTCTGGAAAACCATATATGCAAAATACATTGTCCCACAGCTTCTTTGCAACCTGTTTCGCCGTCTGGTTTACACAGGGGAAAGCATGAGCCAGCTTAGTAAAGTGGTCTGTTATGACCAAAACATCCACTGACCTCTGTTTGTTATCTTCAGCACTCCAAAAATCGATACACACCAACTCCATGGGTGCAGTGGTGCAGATGCTCTCCAGGGGAGCCCGGGCAGCTGGTTCAGGGCTTTTTGCTAGGATACATCGTTGGCAGCGTTTCACATAGTTTTTAATGTCTCTTTCCATCTGCGGCCAGAAAAACCGCTGCCTGGCAAGATGCAGGGTCCTGGCCTGTCCCTGATGTCCTGCGAGGTCATGTACACCAGAGAGGGCCTTGACTTTCAGGGCAGCCGGTAAGACAAACTGGTACCTTGTATGTCTAGTAGAGGGCTCTTTAAATGTTCTATAGAGAACTCCATCTTGAACCTTCAGACGATGCCACTGTTTACAGAGGGCTCGTGCTCTAGAGGCTAATCGGTTTCTCTCCCTCCTAGATGGCATATTTCCCCGTTCCACCAATAGTAGGACGTCCTGGATGTCTGAGTCTGACTCCTGACTACGCCGAAGCTCCTCAAGAGACAGGGCTGGGAGTGTGTCTTGTTTTGAGGGCACCATCTGAGGAAGAACCTTGAGAAACTGTACTGCTCGAGACTCTGCAGCCACTTCCCACTTAGTATGAGCTTCACAGATGGACTTAACAGCAGAAGAGCCCTGACCTCCAACTCGATTACAACCAGGAGCATGTGTGGTCACAGAGCCTGGCTCATTTATCTGAAGACATTGAACCTTGCACCGAAAAACATCCTGTACTCTTTCCTCCTTTGTCCCCTCAGCCTCTGCCAAAAGATCCTTGTACGGCTCACTCATCAACCTTTGACTCACCGACCTGGTGAAGGGGTCCCTACTCAAGGCGTCCGCCACAATGTTTTTTGTTCCAGGGATGTGTTTGATGTCAAATGTGTATGGAGATAGTTTTGCCACCCATCGCTGTTCGCATGCGTCGAGTTTCGGCTTGGTCATTATGTACGTCAATGGATTATTATCAGTCCATACTGTAAAAGACTGACCCTTTAACCAATGACTAAATTTTTCACAAACACTCCACTTGAGCGCTAAAAACTCCAAACGATGAGCAGGATACCTCTTTTGTGAGCCAGTGAGAGTCTTGCTTGCAAAAGCGATTGGACGAGCCTTGGCTTCACCCTCTGAGAGCTGAGACAAAACTGCCCCAAGGCCGTCGAGAGAAGCGTCGATGGACAGGATCAGTGGTTTGGAGAAGTCCGGGTGAGCGAGGACCGCGCAGTTCAAAAGCTTCTCCTTGAGGCTGAGGAAGGAAGAATCACAGTCAGCTGTCCAGTCTGTAGGTTTGAGTTTTCTGAAAACCCCTGGCTTCTGATTGGATTTTCCAACCCTCCCTCTCCGCTTTTGACCTGCTGTGAGGGCAAACAAAGGTTTTGCGATTGAGGAACAGTTCGGTGTAAAGTGTTGATAGTAAAATATCATACCAAGGAATGACTTTATTCTCCGAACTGAAGGCGTGCAGCCATCATCTTCCATTAAGTCTTTCTTTGTCATTTTGACAATCACTTCCACTTTTCCTGGGTCAACAGCAACCCCATCACCATCAATAATGTGACCGAGGAACTTCACAGACTGTCGCAACAGGTGGCACTTTTTTGGGCTTAACTTCAGATTATGTTCTCTTAGCCTCTGAAAAACAACCTCTATTCTATTGAGGTCTTCCTGTTCTGATGGGGCAAAGACCAGGAGGTCATCTAAATAGCATAACAGGCTGCTAAAGTTAAGGTCACCAAAAATGCTAAGCATCATTCTCATAAAAGATGCGGGACTATCACAAAGACCCTGTGGCATTCTGTTATATTCATGTAAGCCCAGTGGTGTTGTGAAGGCAGTATATTTTTTTGTCTTCTTCATACATGGACAGGTTATAAAACCCTGATGTTAAATCCATGGTACTAAAAACAGAGTTCCCACCGAGGGCAGCCAAACAGTCCGCCTGATGAGGCAGAGGGTGAGCGTCTTTAATGGTCCTCGCATTCAGCCATCGGAAGTCTGTGCATATCCTGAGGTCACCATTCTTTTTCCAAACCATCACGAGGGGGGAAGCAAATTCACTTACTGACTTTCGGATGATTCCCTGCTCCTCCATTTCAGTGAGGACCTGGCGCAGTTTTTGATAGTGAGCCGAAGGGACTCTGCGATATGGGAGGCGGAAGGGGCGGTCGTCTGTGAGCCGTATCCTATGCACAAAGCCTTTGGCTTCTCCACAGTCAAGATGGTGTTTTGAGAACACATCTTGATATTTTTCAAGCATCACCACCAACTGACTCTTGGTAGCGGGGCTCACCTGACAACCATCAATGTCGACGTCTCCCAAGCCAAGGTCTTTCAGTCTCTGTTTCAGGTCAGTGTTATGAACAGTGTTTTGTCGGTCCTGTGTTTTCTTGTCTGTGTCACTCTCTTTCTGACAGGAGCCCTGCAGCAATGTGAAGTCTTCGGAGGCGATGCAGGGAGAGACATCTGCTAGCTTGCAGTTTCTTTTTAGGGTGAGAGGCTTTTCAGTCACATTCGTCACTCTCATCGGAGTCCAGCCATCTCCCCACAAAGGTGTGACCACTCTGCCAACCATGATGCCTCGGGGGACACACCTGGACGAAGTGGGCTCCACCACCACTGTGCTTCCAGGTGACATCGGGACATTACTGGGTAACCAGTCCCATAATAGGTACTCCCGCTTGGGTTGTAGTGTCACCGCCCGAGTTAGCTTAACTGTGCCCACCTTGTCTGGTACATCCACCCCTCTCCATCTCGTGAGGCTGGCCATCATCTCCAGAAATTGCTCACACTCCTGAGACTCCTGTGCACTGCATGAGATAAGTTTCCAGTAATTATCATCGTTCTTCAACTGCTGGACAACATACTTCAACATATTGGTGCCTATGATGATCTCATCTTTCTGACCAGCAACCACCAGGACTGGAACCGTGCACTTTACACCATACAATCCCAGCTCCATCTCATACATGCACTTGGGGCTCACCTGTACTCCTCCACAGCCGACCAGGATAATGCGCTGCGTCTGTTCTTTTTGTTGTGTCAGAATTTTCTCTGATAAGAGTCTCTGTTCTGCTGTCTCATTTATTGTGCATGCCATGGACCCAGAGTCGAGTAATCATTGCAGCTGAGCAGAACCGTTGACTATCACTGGAGCATGAAATAATTCACCAAACGGTTCAACGCTATGGATGTTTTGGATAACTACTGTGCAATCTTCTGGCATTGCTTTGCACACATGCACACATTAGCATACACCTCTTTTAAATCTTCTCCAGCTTTGAGGGTTGTCTCTTTAACGCTCACACGCCCCCTCTCAAAATGTGAGCCATTTAGTTTAAAGGTGCTGCACCTTGTTCTTCTCTAGACTGAGACTGGATGGGATGGGGCGGGGCATCATGTCTTGACCTTCATTGTCGACAGTCTCTCCTCCAGTGACCTGGTCGGAAACAGCTCATGCACAGGTTCTCCTGCCTGCAGTGCATCGTGGTGGAGTGGTCAGTGGCCTGGCAGACTTTACATTTACTTCTTTGGAAAACGTTTGCTTGCTCTCTGTTTGGTGCTGCAGCTACTACTGCCTGAGCTTTCTGCTCCAAAACACGATCTAGCAGGCTGATGAGTGAATGGATGCAAGCGTTCTCAACCGGGGGAGTGGATGATGACCCTGCCATGTTCTGTTCACAGGTAAGCTCCCTCACATTGTCAGTAGTTACATCTTCCAGCGTTGAAATCTGAACATGGGCACCAAATGGCCGGTGTTGTGGCGGGCGGCATGTTTTACCTTGATTTTTTGTCTTGGCCTCTCTCTGATGTTCGATGAGATGCTCCTGTACCTCATGTGATGTCCACTTCTCTGCTGTTCTACATTTCAGGACACTGGAGAGTGCAGGGTCAGGACAATGTTTCACAAACATCATTGTAACTTCATGAGCAGGGGTCTCTATGCACTTCCCTTGCCTCTTTAAACACTCATCAGCCACATCCACTGCTTTATTCAGGCGGATCCAATAGTCCATTGGATTCTCTCCAGCAAGAGGTAAGGTGTTGTAGAAATCTGCTAAGGGCATTGAAGAATATGTTACCTCACTGAAATGTTGTTTGAGAATGTCAAAAACAAGCTTGGGGTCCCCAGCAGGCTTTAAGGATGGGATGCTGCGCAGAGTGACCTTGACAATATCCCTAGCTTTTCCCATCAGTCTTGACATTATTTCCTGGGAATGTTCCTGGGGCGGAATACCCCTCTTCTTCAGGTAGACATCCATTACTTCTTCCCATTCATGTACTGTGTGTTTGTCAGTTCCATCACCTCTGAAGTGTTGAGGCTCTTTAACATCTGCCTGCATCACAAACTTCACCCCTGTCATATTTAAGTCAGAACGACCCTCTCCTCTGTTTGCACTAGGTGTGGGAATACTTTTGTCATTGTGACTGTCTGTAGTCTTTCGTATCTGGTTTGCAATGCTCTCACCAATTTCGTGAGCTAACTGAGTTATGAGGTTTCCGATGTCTGGATAACTAATGCCTTCGTCAGACCTGTGTTGCATGGGGGAAAATGTATATGCATATGAGTGGAGGATGAGGCACGGGGGCGTACTGCACTAGCCCCTCTCCCTATGCCTGAAGAACTAGTGGCTGGGTTGAACACATGTTTTGGAGTAATGCTATCATGATACACTTGAGTGGAAGATAAAGCTGGGTGACCTACTGTAGCCTTAGCTGGAGTTGAATCTCCCAGAAACACACCCCTCCCAAAACTCATTGCAACAGCACCCTCATCAAAGCTAAGTACCTTCTGTATATTCCCACCGTCAGTCATATTAGCCAAATATATTAAACTTTCATTCACTCATTCACTGATATCAAAAACAGGTAAGTAACACTTAGCATGTACACAAACAAAAAAAATCACAAAGTCAAGTTATGGAGATGAAAATATCATTAACCCTCAGTATCTCAAAAGAAGAGAGAAAAAATTCCCCACTTTTTTCTTTCTATTTTTTTTTTTAAGTGTCAAAACCCCTGGAATGTCCCTTTACTTGTTACAACAACCCGGTGGTTGTTGTAACAAGTAAAGGGACATTGTGATCACTCTGGCGATGATCCGTGGAGAAGATATCCGGGTCACGGCACCAATGTAGCCGGAACGGGTCTGCAGGGTCCCGACTACGCTGTTGTGTGTGTAGTACTCTGCGTTCATTCAATGACAATGGGACACGGGGCTGGTTCAACTTCTCACATTCACTTTTATTCCTGCATGACGGTGACATGAAACACAAAGTGAGTGCAATGGTCATCTCCTCTCCACATAACTCCTCTCCCAGCGAGGGACAGCGCAGACTTGAGGGACAGGAAGCTACGCACCGTCATATCCTCAAACTTTCAAAATAAAAGCTCAGATTTGTAAATATAAAAGAAATACAAAAATAAATCCACAAAACCTTGAATTATATTACTGGTAATCCATATTTAAAGTAAAAAGAAACTAAAACACATCATGTGATGGATTTTGGTGAAATTAATAACAAAAATATAATATAAAAAAATACCAAAATATGCTGTTTCCTTTTTCTATCTGTTACATTTGTATATATATATATATATATATATATATATATATATATATATATATATATATATATATATATGTCTTAATAAGGTTATCCAAAAAATAGTGCTCGATACCGTAGTAGAGCGCAATATATGTATGTGTGGGAAAAAAAATCACAAGACTATTTCATCTCTACAGGCCTGTTTCATGAGGGGGGGTACCCTCAATCATCAGGAGATTTTAATGGGAGCATTCACATACCATGGTTTATATAGGGCACAGAGTGGGTGGGTACAGGCTGGCGTAGGGGCGTGGTGATTGGCTCATGTGTTACCTAGGAGGTGTTTCCGTCTGTGGCGGCATGCTGTTACAATTTCGCTGCGCTTGTTGAGGGATGACAGGTCTGGACGGTAAATAATAAACAGTTTCTCTTTCAAGCATAGGTTGCATCTTTTATTACCACTATTGTAAGGTGTGCTGGATTCAAGAATTTGCCATGTTATTGAATATTCAACATTATTGTCTTTGAGGTCCCAAATGTGTTTGCTGAGTTCTGTGGTATTCCGCAGGTTTTGGTTCCTGAAAGAAGCCTTGTGATTGTTCCATCTGGTTTTGAATTCTCCCTCGGTTAATCCTACATATGTGTCGGATGTGTTAATGTCCTTGCGTATTACCTTAGATTGGTAGACAACTGATGTTTGTAAGCACCCCCCGTTGAGAGAAAGAAACCTGATTGCCCTCTCAATGACAATGGGACAATTGTCATTGAGACAACTTTGAGTTTGACATTGTGACATAAGTCTAGTCTCGGTTTTTAGCTTACTCATATTTATACCCTTCAGAATAACTGAATTGAAGACTAACTTCTTAGCTCGGTAGTTTGTGTAAGTGAGTGTATTTTTCTGAGACCCTTATTTTGTTAGTGCAGGCTGACAGGATGCAGTGTGCAGGGCTTTTTATTGTGAAGGCCTGAACTTTTTGGTTGGTCTTTCTAGCTCTTGACGGTTGTTATGTTGTGTTGTGTTGGAGAAACGAAGCTATGGTCAAATAAAATTTGACGCTCGAGTTTGGTACTAACGTCCTTTCTTTATACTGAGCTTTCCCCACTTAAGCGGTTTTCTTACAAAACCCTTGGTTGCCGTGCGTGTCAATCAAGTTACACATGTCGCAGTGAGGATGCATATAATGACGTCTATATTTTTTAAATTTATACCTTTGAGAAAATTGTGACAAGTTAAAATTGTGACAAGGCTGCCCTTTGTCACCGATTCTGTTCATAACTTTTATGGACAGAATTTCTAGGCGCAGTCAAGGCATTGAGGGGATCTGGTTTGGTGGCTGCAGGATTAGGTCTCTGCTTTTTGCGATGGCTTCATCTGGCCAGGATCTTCAGCTCTCACTGGATCGGTTCGCAGCCGAGTGTGAAGCGACTGGGATGAGAATCAGCACCTCCAAGTCCGAGGTCCATGGTTCTCGCCCGGAAAAGGGTGGAGTGCCATCTCCGGGTTGGGGAGGAGATCTTGCCCCAAGTGGAGGAGTTCAAGTACCTCGGAGTCTTGTTCACGAGTGAGGGAAGAGTGGATCGTGAGATCGACAGGCGGATCGGTGCGGCGTCTACAGTAATGCGGACGCTGTATTGATCCGTTGTGGTGAAGAAGGAGCTGAGCCGAAAGGCAAAGCTCTCAATTTACCGGTCGATCTACGTTCCCATCCTCACCTATGGTCATGAGCTTTGGGTTATGACCGAAAGGACAAGATCACGGGTACAAGCGGCCGAAATGAGTTTCCTCCGCCGGGTGGCGGGGCTCTCCCTGAGAGATAGGGTGAGAAGCTCTGTCATCCGGGGGGAGCTCAAAGTAAAGCCGCTGCTCCTCCACATCGAGAGGAGCCAGGTGAGGTGGTTCGGGCATCTGGTCAGGATGCCACCCGAACGCCTCCCTAGGGAGGTGTTTAGGGCACGTCCGACCGGTAGGAGGCCACGGGGAAGACCCAGGACACGTTGGGAAGACTATGTCTCCCGGCTGGTCTGGGAACGCCTCGGGATCCCCCGGGAAGACCTGGACGAAGTGACTGGGGAGAAGGAAGTCTGGGCTTCCCTGCTTAGGCTGCTGCCCCCGCCACCCAACCTCGGATAAGCGGAAGAAGATGGATGGATGGATGGATGGATGGACCTTTGAGAAAATTGTTAAATACTCGTCCTCACCCGGGAAATTGTAGAATCCGAAGTGCGCCCAAACATTTACCTTCAGCAAGAACAGGGCTGACTGTAATTTTTTCTCCTTCATGCGTTAAAAATAGTCAACATCCAAAGCTAGCTCGCTGTCTTTAGCAGCCTGCTGGACATGGAACAAAACACCATGGAGGCCTGATAAATATTATGCGCAGCAAAATTGCTTGAAAAACTTAGTTTTTAAAATTCAATTGTTGAAAATGTTGAATTGATTTAGAATTGTAACGAATAACAATCGTGATTCGGATGTGAATCTTTTTTTTGGGTTGGGTGGGCTTTACCTGACCAAACAATACAAATGATCAATATATTATTTGGACAAAGACTTGGCAAACAAAAGGCTAATGCTAGTGTTTTTTTAATTTTTAATATGAGCAACAGTTCTCAGTCACAATGGAGATGACATTATTATTATTAACTTGATCAAATATACATCCATCCATCCATTGTCTACCGCTTGTCCCTTTTGGGATTGCGGGGGGGTGCCGGAGCCAATATCAGCTGCATTCGGGCGGTAGGCGGGGTACATCCTGGACAAGTCACCACCTCATTGCAGGGCCAACACAGATAGACAGACAATATTCACACTCACATTCACACACTAGGGTCAATTTAGTGTTGCCAATCAACCTATATCTCTAGGTGCATGTCTTTGGAGGTGGGAAGAACCCACATGCAAATTCCACACAGAAAGACCCCGAGCCCGGGGATCGAACCCAGGATCTACGTATTGTGAGGCACATGCACTAACCCCTGTTACACCGTGCTGCCCTTGATCAAATATTGCCATTCTAATTTTCATTGTTCTTAGTTAGGTATGCCATTGCTTACCTCTTCAAAAATAATGTTTTACGGGGCTTGACAATGTAATCCAGTCTGCTGAAAATGATGGAAAGTGCCAATCCACATAGCAACTGTGGTCAAAGTTGGAATTTCCACAAAACACTTTTCAAGATATTCAACACCCTACTACCGTCTGGCGGCTAAAGTGGCTAGTGCACCCCCAATTAGTCATGTTTTAATGTGTCAGGTAAACCACGACCAATGTGGCCATATGAATCTCCTCCTTGCTGTAAAGCCTTGTTTTTGCCAGTGATGAAAAGTCAGTAGAAAATAGTTTGTTTTCAGCCAAGTAAGAGCCGTGCAGCAGAAAAGAGGCATACAACAATACAGTAATACTTTGGTTTTGTTGCATTATTAATACACTGCTTGAGTCTGAGCGTGTCCGACTCCGTAACATGCTAGCCTGCTCATAACTCTTACCTGGAATTCATTTTCCTCCAGCTCTGTCATCCTTATCTGTACTAATATGTCATCACTGGCTGACTCTGTAGTTCTTTGCCAACTAACATGGTAACAAGTCAAATGTTGCAAGTGCCAGAACTGCAATGAAGAAGGTAAAAAACAAAAACGTCTTGAGTTCAAGAAAGAAGTTGCAGCAAAGCACAAAGGTGGCGTACTTCTACCTTCCCTCGCCACTCACCATGTTTGCCAACTGTCTTGAGTATAAGTAAAAGTGATGTTAAATGTTCATTTACCATTTAAATTGTGATTTATATATATTATGCATTGTTTTCTGCATGTATAGTTATTCTCTTTAAAATCTGTTTTGCTTTATTATTTTTGACTGTCTGGAACAGATTGATTTGATTTACATGAATTCTTATGGGATAAATGAATTCTGTTTTACTGCGATTTTTAAGCAGATTCTTTGGAACGGATTAATATTGAAAATAAACGTACCACTGCATATCAATCTTCTGTGACACCTTTTGGATGACTTAGTTTTACATCTGTTTGAAAAGTAGTAGAATTGGGACAGAAAGGACAAAAAATGACAAATGTTTGTAAGATGTTTTTTTAAATGACAACCTTTTCATTTATTTGCTTTGTGTTTCCATAGCAACTATTCAACTGCCAGGCCTTGAAGAAGCTGAGCATGCCTGATAACGATTTGTCCAACTTGCCAACCACCATTGCCGGCCTGGTTAACCTCAAAGAGCTGGACATCAGTAAAAATGGTAAAAAAAAAAGTACCACTAGAGTGGATAATGAAAACTGGCGTTCAAATTTAAATGAACTTCATAATGCAAAACTAGCTCATTCAAAATTAGCTAAAAAAGCTAGCATTTTAATGTTAGCATGCTAGCACGCTGACGTAAAAATGCATACAGTTAGCATGTTTCAAATACCAAGTTATATGAGTGTAAGGTTTATGGCTGTGGAATTAGACAAAAAAGCATAACGTTTGAAAAAAAAAAGTTAGCTGTAACTGTGATGTTAGCATGCAAGCATGCTAACATTAGCACAGTTAAGATGTGTCACTTTCCAAGTTACATTACGTTTACCCCAGAGTCATATAACTTGGTACGTGACACTTGTAAATTGTTAGCATGTAAACTTTAGCATGCTAACATTAAACAGCTAACTATTTTTGCTAAATTTACTCTCTTTCTCTAATTCCCCAGGCATACATCTTAGAGTCATATAACTTGGTAGGTGACACACGCTTACTATTAACAGGCTCACGTTAGCTTGCTAGCATTAGCATGCTAACTTTTTGAGCTACTTTTGCAACCGTTTACCCCAGAGTCATATAACTTGGTATGTGACACTTGTTAACTGTATGCATGTTTACGTTAGCATGCTAGCATAATCTGTCCCAATGCTAGCATGCTAACCACTGGCTTGAATTAATGTCCGTAGTATTTCTGTCATTGCCGTGGTGATCGCCAATTAGGTGTCCTCAAAAAAGTTATCGCATTTACTCTGCTGTACATATCTAGTTGCAGGCACAGACCGATGTCAGAGTGACGCCGTGCAATAACTGAGTTCAGTATGAACTAAAATGCAGTCTGAAGAAAACATTAAAAATCATCTATGAAAAGTTATCAGTATCCACACCATAGCAACTGATGGTTTTAAACTTGTTACTGCACACAATACTAATCTTCTTAATGCTAATTGTTATGTTGTTATGGTATGTTATACTATGTTAGCTTTGTTATGGTTATGTTGCTTTTGATCATGTTGGATTTTATTATATTATGTTGGCTTGGGTTAGTTTTTAACTCCCCAAATGCAATGAAATTAAATAAATGCCACACAATACATTTATGGCTCAGTCTGGCTGCCTAACCTTATCTGTAATCAAGAACCAGAGACTGTTTAAATATTTTCATTTTCATTTGATTGATGTTTGAGTTAATTCCATTCTTCAAAATAATACCGTAGCACTTCATCAAATATCTTAATTCAAAAGTGCTGAAAAGTGGGACAGGTTGTGATATTTTGGTAACCAATGATATAAAATCACCAATAAAAACTGAACCGACTTGTAAGTCTTAAAACTGGGCTTTTGTTACAAAAGTTAATTACACATTGCAACCGCGGATAGACCGGGGGCAAAAAAAGACATACCGGTACTTATTTCTTACTCGATCTTTAAAGATTATGATTATCTCTACTGCAATTACAATTTCATTCAGATGACAAAGTCTCCAGTGCAATTCAATTAAACCTCACAATGACGGTAACAATCACATTCTAGGGTTGATTAAAGCTACTTTTATTGTCTTGGAATTGTGCACCACAAAATACAAACATATGTGACTCATGCATATTATGACATTTTTCTTCCCTCATACTTTTTCTAACAGGTATTCAAGAGTTTCCAGATAATATCAAATGCTGTAAAGGCCTGTCAGTGGTCGAGGCCAGTGTCAACCCTATCACCAAGTAAGACATATTGGAACGAGCATTTGACTGGCATTGTGCAGTCTTCACTGTTCAATCTTCACAAGCATGTTGTTAAAACCCGCTAAACTAACTTCAGCTATGTAAAAAGCCAAATTAACTTTGAGAGAGAAAAAAAAAAAAAGAACTGTGACCACTGTGCCAAACTTTGATAAGCCCCGGTTTAGCTTATTATTAACAGTAAGCTTCAATGTACAGCATACCTCCTATGCACATCTTTGGGTTACGATAAAATGAAATTAGAGTATCTTCATATGTGAAGTTTCCTGTTTCTGATATATTAAAAAGGACAATTAAAGTCATGTTGTTCTCATTTCTCCTTTCTACTACCGTATATGCTTACTGTTTTTGCCTTCCAGGCTCCCAGATGGTTTTACACAACTCCTGAATCTGACTCAACTCTTTTTAAACGATGCCTTCCTGGAGTACTTGCCCGCAAATTTTGGCAGGTAATATCATGTATTTTATCATAAGTGTTTCTTGAACGAACCTTTGTTTCATGCACCAGAGGGTGTGTTCCTACCTTCCCAGCCTTCCTAGTAAAGTTTACTGGAGAGGAGGCTTCGCCGGGTAGTCAAACCTCATATTTTAGGAGGAACAGGGTTTTTTTTGTCCTGGTACCGGAAGTGTGGACCCTCTTTATACACTCGGTAGAGTCCCTGAGGGTGCATGGAAGTTTGCCCAACCACTCTAAATGTGTTTTCTGTATTTGGAAAAGACATTTGATCGTGTCCCTCACAAAATCCTGTTGGGAATTCTCAGGGAGGAAATAATTTTGGGCGTCCAATACCTGTATGACCAGTGTCAGAGCTTTGTCTGTTTCCTGTGAGGGTTGGAGTCATTTGTCAACAGGTCTGTTCATCACTTGTATTAACAGAATCAAGGGATTTAAGTTAAAGATAAAAGTTAAAGTCCCAACGATAGTCACTCACACACTAAGTGTGGTGAAATTATCCTCTGCATTTGACCCATCCCCATCTTCACCCCTGGGAGGTGAGGGGAGTAGTGAGCAGCAGCGGTGGCCGCCCTCGTGAATTATTTGGTGATTTAACACCCAATTCCAACCTTTGATGCTAAGTGCCAATCAGGGAGGCAATGGGTCCCATTTTTATAGTCTTTGGTATGACTCGGCCGGGGTTTGAACTCACGACCTTCCAGTCTCAGGGCGGACACCCTAACCACAAGGCCACTGAGCAGGTGGACAGGGATCCATTTTGCGGCTTCAAGATTGCATCTCTGTTTTTTGCAGATGATTTGGTCCTGTTGTCTCCATCGGGCCATGATCTTTAGTTCTACGAGTGTGAAGCAACTGGGATGAGAATCAGCAACTCAAAGTCCATTGTTGGGGATGAGATCTTGTGTCAAATGGAGGAGTTCATGTACCACGGGATCTTGTTCACGAGTAGGGGAACAATTGATCGTGAGATTGTGAGATGCAGAGTCTGTATCACAGCAGACGCTGCAACGGCCCGTCATGGTGAATTAGCTGGTCGATTTGAGTTCCTACCCTCACCGATGGTCATGAGATTTGGGTAGTGACCGAAAAGACAAGATTGCAGGTATAGTGCAAGCGGCCGGAATGACTTTCCTCTGCAGGGTGGCGGTGCTTTTTCTTAGAGATAGAACGAGAAGCTCTGTCATTCGGCAGGAACTCAAAGTAAATTCGCTGCTCCTCCACATTGAGAGGAGCCGAATAAAGTGGCTCAGGCATATGGTCAGGATGCCCCTCAGACGCCTCCCTGGAGAGATGTTAGGGTACGTCCAACCGGTTGGAGGCCGAGGACACATTGGAGAGACTGTGTCCCCTGGGAAGAGCTCGACATAGTAACCAGGGAGAGGGAAGTCTGCGCTTATCTGCTTAGGCTGTTGCCCCCGCGACCCGACCTCAGATTAGCGGATGATGGATGGATGAATAAATGGACGGATGAATGATTGATATTTCAAACAATGCAATAAAACAGAACACCCATGTTTATAAGCTCTAATATTTACTGCATAAACTTGTCTTTGGCTCAAGTATTGTTTCAAGTTTATTCATAATTCTTGCAAAGTAAATGCACCAGGATTTGGTCAACTCTCCTGCTCACAAACTAATCGAGTGATTCCCAGTTAATATGCCTTTGTTGTACAAACTGGGCAGATTTTAAAAGAAATAGCCAAGGTAGAAATGAAAGATCATATCAGTACAGTGTAGTGTTTTATGGGATTTGAAAATATAATAGTTGTTCAAAGCATGGATTTTGATTTTGAATTGACATTTTTGGGGTGCAAAATGGAGATTGGTCTAAGACAGTATTCAGCAATAACATGTGACGGCATGGCTCGGGTGATAGAGCGGCCATGCCAACAATTTGAGGGTTACTGGTTCTATCCCCAGCTGCCACATCCTAGTCATGTCCGTTGTGTCCTTGGGCAAGACACTTCACCCCTGCTCCTGATGGGTCGTGGTTAGGGCCTTGCATGGCAGCTCCTGCCATCTGTGTCTGAATGGGTGAATGTGGAAATAGTGTCAAAGTGCTTTGAGTACCATGAAGGTAGAAATGCGCCATACAAGTATAACCCCAATGTGTAACATGTGCATTCAGTCCTTGGTAATTTCTAAAATATCCATCCATCCATCCATTTTCTACCGCTTGTCCCTTTCGGGGTGGCGGGGGGGTGCTGGAGCCTATCTCAGCTGCATTCGGGCGGAAGGCGGGGTACACCCTGGACAAATCGCCACCTCATTGCAGGGCCAACACAGATAGACAGACAACATTCACACTCACAATCACACACAAGGGCCAATTTAGTATTGCCAATCAACCTATCCCCAGGTGTATGTCTTTGGAGGTGGGAGGAAGCCGGAGCACCCGGAGGGAACCCATGCAGTCACGGGGAGAACATGCAAACTCCACACAAACAGATCCAGAGCCCAGGATTGAACTCACGACCTTTGTATTGTGAAACACATGCACTAACCCCTGTCTACCGTGTTGCCAATTCTAAAATATCTATGTAACCTAATAGGTGTCATTTTGGATGGACTTTCAGTAAAGACAAGTGAGCTTTGTAATTCTTAATGTGGATATTGTATATCAAATGTTGTTATGCTGCACGCTGTCTAAAAACTGCTATATGTGCTTAGGTTATCAAGGCAAGACCTTATTTGACTGCAGTACAGTTTGAATGAGATAACCATTGTTTTAATGTTTGCATTTGTTCAGACTCTCCAAACTTCGGATCCTGGAGCTGAGAGAGAACCACCTGAAAACAATGCCAAAGTAAGACAGTGTATTTATTACTTTGACTTTGTGTTTATACCTGCAGCCTGACTTTGATTTTGAGTCTTTAAGCTCCACAGATTGTAATAATGCTCCACATGGGTTCACTGTCCCACGGGTGTGTGGATTAAAGATACATTTATACCTGACATGTGTTCTTGAATGCTAATGAAGTCATTTATAACCGTACCATTTTTAAAAGCTTGTGATGCTTAAAGTGGTGCTATTTCTTTTTCCATACATCAGCTGTCACTACAATCTAGTGTTTCACTCCTTGAAAAACGTTTTACATGTCTGTTATATTCTACAAAAAAACAAATTGCCATGTCCGTTCGTGTTTGTTTTCTTCGTCTGTTTCTTTCAAACAGACCGCAAGAGAGTTCACTCTTTGCTTCGGTCTAAGCACCTGGGAGCGTTTTTTTCTTCTGTCGTGAAATGAAATAAACTCTCTTGTCAGTCATCCACTCTCTTTGTCTCTGTGGGTGTAGGCCGGGCCGCTAACATACAGAGAAGTTGAGCATCGTAACGTAAACGTGAGGTAAAAGTGCTTGAAATGATCAAGATAACCCCCTAACATCTAGTCACGTGTTCCTTATCTAATTTCGGACATTTCATGAAAGTTTCATCAAAATCTGCCAATAACTTTTTGAGTTATCTTGTTAACTAACCAGCTAACTGACTAACTAACTAACAGACACACCACAGCAAATAAATGGTAACCCATTGGTTATACTTGTATAGCGCTTTTCTACCTTCAAGGTACTCAAAGCGCTTTGACACTATTTCTACATTCACCCATTCGCACACACCTTCACACACCCTTTCACACACTGATGGCTGCCATGCAAGCCCCTAATCACGACCCATCAGGAGCAAGGGTGAAGTGTCTTGCTCAAGGACACAACGGACGTGACTTGGTTGTTAGAAGCTGGGGATCGAACCACGAACCCTCAGGATGCTGGCACGGCCACTCTCCCAACTGCGCCACGCCGTCCTCAAATACATAACCTCTTGGCTGTTAAATGAGCATGTAAGTACACAGAAGACATGAAAGACGTATAAAATACAGTAATAAAAACAGTAGACCAAAATAATTATATTAAATAGTAGTACAAAGAGGAAAAAATCCTTACTTTTTTCCCTGCTTTTGTCTTGCACACTGATATGGCATTGCAAGTGAGATACAGGCTTATTGGGGGAAGCAAGTTTCAATAATGAGACCTTGGTGGCTGCTTAGTTATCACTGTCCATTTCATAGTAGTAGAAGATCCTTTCCCATGTTTATTCTGAATGATGGTTGCGGTGTTTGAGCGACTTGATATGCATCCTAAATTGATTGCTCCACTTCTTCACTAAGTGTTTTACAATGTTTAATTTCACTTCACTTTTTACTTTGACTTTCCTTTTTTTACGCGCTGCCACCAGAAATGTCTGTCTCAAACTTGGAAGACATAACACTGATTGAAGTTAAAAAATCAAGAACAAAAGCGACAGGATCATTTTTAATTTCTTATTGTAGTCAGGGCTGCCAAAAATAACGAGTTAACTCATGTGATTAATCACCAAAAAATGATCGCATTAATCATGTATTTACGCATATTATTCATGCAATTTATTTTGACTTCACATGCTCCTTTGTCATAACCGTGGATAGTTACCTAAAAGTTGGTGCAGGTTGCTCAAACTAAGGGAATGCATAGGTCAGTTCAAAGATGAGTGAGGAGAATGATTGGTGCTTCAAATTAAATCATGATGGGATTTTACCTAAAACTGTTACCACATTTTGTGCAAACAAATGACATGCATTCAAATAACACATTTTAAAATGTTTCTGAATGACATTCTGACAATAACATTTAATTTATGTACAAATATCAATATCTTTTTTGAGTTAATTTGAATAATGCAAGCAAGTAATTGTGATTATTCAAATTCAGAAGTGTGAGTAATCTGAATTTAACAATTCGACAACACTAAATATAATATGTATTCTACATGATACATGTGCATATGTATTCTACCACCACGCTCATGAAACCAATTCTCCTTTTTTTAATACAGTATTAATAGTTTATGGGGGTGCATTTGTAAACATGAAACGTCGTAAAAGGGAACGTCGTAAATTAAAAAAAAAGACCACTTGTTTACCAAAAGGTGTGAGTAAAACCTAACCGTGGCAGCAGAATTAACGAGGCAGCAAAAAGTGCTGGAGCCATCAGACAGCACTCTCGGTCACTGGGGTTTGTAGCGGTATGATCACGTCTTCCTGCTGCTGGGTTTAAGAATGCCACTGTTTGCCAATATGGCTGTGTCTCGTTGCTCCGTCCAGGTTATTTGGAGTTGAAACAATAAGCACTGTGTTGAGTTGAGTTGAGTTTGAGTTTATTTCGAACATGCAAGCATACAACATGATACCGGTATATCACAATTTCCTGTTTCTTTTTTCAACTTGTTCGAAAAGGAATAGGAAGAAGCAGAGCTTATTTAATCCTACCCCTTTTCTTTTACATAACAGTTGCTCAAACTTTTGTTCACTTCCTGTTCTCAATGTATTCACAATATACTCCATATGTAATCACAATAAAAATTAATAAATGAATAAATAATACTTGGTGAAGTAAGTTACATTTCATATAGTGAGATGAGTAAGATTATTTTGAAAATGAATGGATGATGAAATAAATTCAGAATGTTTATAATGGTTCTTCTTCTTTGTACTATGTAAACACTTTAAGTTTGAAGAGTTTCTTGAAGTGGATTATATTAGTACATTGTTTGATTGCTTTGCTTAATCCATTCCATAATTTAATTCCACATACAGATATACTGAAGGTCTTAAGTGTTGTACGTGCATATAAATGTTTTAAATTACATTTTTCTCTAAGATTATAGTTCTCCTCTTTTTTGAGAATAATTGTTGTATATTCTTGGGTAGCAGGTTATAGTTTGCTTCGTGTATAATTTTAGCTGTTTGCAAATTCACTATGTCGTGGAATTTCAGTATTTTTGATTCAATAAATAAGGGATTTGTATGTTCTCTATATCCTACATTATGTATTATTCTAACTGTTCTTTTTTGTAACACGGTTAATGAATGAAGTGTACTTTTGTAGTTATTTCCCCATTTTTCTACAGAATAACTCAGATATGGTAACCCTAGCGAGCAGTAGAGAATATGAAGTGATTTTTGGTCTAGAACGTGTTTTGCTTTATTCATTATTGACGTGTTTCTCGTTACTTTATGTTGTAGATTTTTTACATGAGATTTCCAGTTCAATTTATCATCAATCATTATACCTAGAAATTTGGTTTCATTTACTCTTTCAATTTCTATTCCGTCTATTTGTATTTGTGTTTGACTTTCTCTTCTACTGTTACCAAATAGCATTATTTTAGTTTTACTGAGATTCAAAGATAGTCTGTTTTTGTCAAACCATCTTTTTAATTAGTTAATTTCTTCTGTTATTATTTGTATTAGCTTCTGTGTTCTCTCCTGAACAAAACTCTGTTGTATCATCCGCAACTAATACTAACTTTAAATATTTTGTAGCTTTAAAAATGTCATTTATATAGAGATTGAATAATTTTGGTCCTAGTATTGATCCTTGAGGTACACCACAGGATATATTTAGCGTTGTAGATGTGTGTTCGCCTAGCTTCACGTATTGTTTTCTGTTCGTTAAATAACTTCTTATCCAGTTTAAGACAAACCCTCTGATGCCATTTCGTTCTAGTTTTTTGATTAAAATATTGTGATTAATTGTGTCAAATGCTTTATTTCGATCCGTAAACACTGCTGCCGCACATTTTTTACTATCTATTGCATTGGTAATTTCTTCTGTAATTTCAATTAAAGCCATCGAAGTTGAAACATTAGGTCTGTATCCATATTGGTTCTCATTGAGTATTCTATTTTTGTTTGTGAATTTCTTTAATCTGTTATTGAACAGTTTTTCGATGATTTTAGAAAATTGTGGAAGTAAAGAAACAGGTCTATATTTTGTAATTTGGTGTTTGTCTCCAGTCTTATAAATTGGTGCAACTTTAGCTATTTTAATTTTGTTTGGGAATTTACCTGTTTGAAATGATAGGTTACTAATATACATTAATGGTCCTGAGATCTCTTCAATAACCTTTTTTATCGTTTCCATATCAATTCCATTGCAATCAGTTGAAGTCTTACATTTGCATTTTTTCACGATTATAACTATTTCCTCTTGTGTCACATTACTGGGGAACATGGAGTTGGGATTTTGCTCTATGGTATCATTACAGTCCTCAATTGAAACTGGGTCTGGAATCCTTTCTTTCAATTTTGGTCCAATATTTACAAAGTAATTATTGAAGCTTTCAACTACTTCCTTTATGTTATCATTATTTTTGTTTACGTCTAAGAAGTATTGGGGGTAATCCCTCTTAGTGCCATTTTTAATAATGCTAATGAGGATGCCCCATGTTGTTCTCATATTGTTTTTGTTCCTGTCTAGTAATTGACTGTAATATTATTTTCTACATGTTCATATGTAAGTTAGCTTGTGTTTACACTTTTTGTACTTATTTTCTGCCTCTGTAGTTCTTTGTGCTATACATTTTCTATATAATGTATTCTTCTTAATACAAGCATTTTTTAATCCTTTTGTCATCCATGGTTGATTATTCTTTCTCTGCTTTCTACTGAGTTGTTTCCATGGACAATGTTTGTCATAAAGTATTATGAACTTGTTTAAAAAATGTTCATATGCTTCATCAACCTCTTTTTCATTGTACACATTGTCCCAATTTTGCTTTTCTAGCTCAGTTTTGAAAGCAATCATCCTCTTCTCTGTGCAAAGTCTTCGAAATGTCCTTTTGTCTTCCATGTTCTTCTTGTAGTTTCCATCATATATTGTGAAAACTGGCAGATGGTCACTAACGTCGGTTATAAGTAGTCCACTTGTAGTGTTATTATGAAAATCATTGGTAAAAATATTATCAATAAGCATGGCACAGTGTCCTGTGATTCTGCTTGGCTTTTTTGATTTTAGGATATAAACTGATGCTGTACATTGTATCAATGAAGTCATCAATAGACCTTTGCTTGTTAGGGTTCAATAAGTCAATATTAAAGTCACCACATACGAAAACATTTTTTTTTACCATTGTCCATGTAATTTGCCTTGATCCATTCTTCAAATGTTTCTATACTTGACTTAGGTGATCTATATATACAACTGATTAATATGTTTTTGCTTTTTTCCTGACATATTTCAATGGTTATACATTCTAAGATATTATCTATAGCAAATGACATGTTTTTTTACCACTTTGTAGTTCAGGTTCTTCATCACGTACACAGCTACTCCTCCTCCATTTTTGTTGGTTCTGTTGATGTAGTTTAGTTCATATCCTTCCAGATCCAAATCTATTCCTTTTTTATCATCAATCCATGTTTCTGTGACAGCGATCACTTTGAAGGGTTCGTTGATGTGTTCCAAAAAGTTCTTAATGTTGTTGTGGTTTGCATACAAGCTTCTGCTATTAAAATTAAACATTGACAATTTGTTATCACATTTAATGTTGCTATTACATTGTTCATCTGTATAATAAAAACAATTATTACTGATGTGGGAGAAAAAATGTGTATCTGGATCTATATAATTTTCCAAATCCTGGTTTTTGTGATCTTTGTTACAGAAGTTTTTTAGTTCCGTATTTTCTTGTTCAACAATTTTTGCTGTAGTTTCAATAATCTCTCTAAGTGTAGGTGGATGCACTCCTGAATCTAGGTCTTCTTGTTTAGTCGTCCCTTGGACTATAGTAGTGTTGATGTTGAATTTAGGCGTTTGTTTTCTGTCAGAGTCCATTATCATCGTTGTTGTGGAAGCTGTCTAAACTTTAAAATTTGTCCAGGTCCTTGATGACAAGTACTCTTGCTTCTGGACTTCCATTCAGCTTGATGTAGATTTTACAGTTGGCGCTCCAAGTTCCCTGGATTTTTCCATGCTTTCCCAAGTCGCATGCTTTCTTGGCGATTCCAGCATTACGTTTTGTGAGATGCTCAGTCATGTACACATTTGTTCCCTTCAGCTTCTTTCCCTGTCTCAGCAATGCCATTTTTAATTTTCTGTTTACAAGTTTCAGAAGGACGACTGGAGTGGGTGGCGTTGTTGTTTCCTCCGTTCAGTGGGATGCATGTTTCGATGGTATTAATGTCGATTTCAATTTCCTTTTATTGCAGAAAGCTGACCACTTGTTGTTCTGCTGAGACAATATCCATTTAATCTGGTTCACCTTCATTATTCACAGCTTTTGCTTAGGATCTTGGTTTAATTTGGTGCCCTGTCACGATGATATCATTCATTCGTTTATCCTGATTTATTCGATCAATGATATTCCACAGCATGTTGTTGTCTTCTTGAAGGGTCTTCATTTGTTGCCGCATTTTATAGGAGTCCTATTTTATGTTGTTATTCTGAGTGGAATGGAACCAATACAAAGTAAATTGCAGGAAACAGAAAATATGGAACGTAACAAGCTAACCCCAAGTTATAAAGCAAAATGTAAAAAATGGCACATTCTGTATTTTCCGGACTATAAGCCATCACTTTTTTCCCAAGCTTTGAACCCTACGGCTTATAAAAAGGTGCACCTAATCTATGGATTTTTCTTGCATATCACTAAATAATGGAATAGATTAAGGAAAGAAATCACAGAGTACAAAAATGTTCCACTTTAGGAAACTGTTCAGATTAAGTGTTTACAAAGTACAAAGAAAACGAATCCTGATAAACAACTTGAACCTTATCAAAAAAGGAGAAAATCGTATCTATCTCATAAAGGATGAATAAAGACATCAATGACGTTTCTGTTTTGTTTAATCAGCCATTTTACTGCCGCGTTACAGGCACCGTTTGGAAACAATTAAGGTATGTAAATAAACATTAACCAAATCTTTCTACGTAAATATCTAATTTTAAAATCTGCGGCTTATATATGAATTGTTTTTTTGTTTTGTTTTTAAAATTTAGTGGGTGCGGCTAATATACCAGAGTGGCTAAGTCCAGAAAATATGGTATCTTTAAACTCAAATGTCTTCAAATCACACCATCCTAAGTGTCAGATTGGGATAACATACACATCATTAAAACACACATTTTAAAGTCTACTTCTGTCATTGCCAAGATTTGTCTTAATAATTCTGTATTTGAATTTAACCATTGGAAACCTTGTATCTATTGTAGACATTCACAATGTGTTGTCATAATCAGTGTTTTGCATTGTCCCATTTCAGGTCCATCCATCGACTGACACAGTTGGAGAGGTTGGATCTGGGAAGCAATGAATTCTCTGAAGTGGTGAGAATGTTTGTTTTTGTTATGTTAGCGCGGTATCGTCATCCGATAAGAGGAAGAAGTCAGTACAATCCATTTCAGGGGAAGCCTCCTCGGCGGTTTCACGTTTCAAAAGTCATTGTGCCGTATCATGAATCCTCTGGTGACCTCATCTCATTAAGGAGCGAGGCAAGCGTTCAGCTGGACCATGAAATGGGACACAGTGCTTTGAGGGAGCTGAGGGAGAGAATGCTGGATGGAAGCTGACAGGATGTTATATCAGGGTCAGACAGGAAGTGGTCTGCATGGCGGCAAGAGTCTGGCTCGATAATATACGTTCTACAGACTCAGACTCACTGGAGTAAATGTTGCTGACTTCTGTGTCCCATTTGCATACCAGCCAGAGGTGTTGGAGCAGATCCACAACCTCAAGGAGCTGTGGATGGATAACAACTCTCTACAGTCAATACCGGGGGTAATCACACCTTCACGCCTCGCACTCAAAGATGATTTCTTTGCAGTTATACATCTTATCTGTCAATTTACTGCCTCCCTTATTTCTCTTACTCTACAGTCATTAGGGAAACTTCGCCAGCTGCGCTACTTAGACCTAGCTAAGAATCGTATTGAGAATTTGGACACCGATGTTTCAGGCTGTGAGGCCTTAGAGGATCTTTTGCTATCCTCCAACATGCTTCAGCACCTCCCTGACTCTATAGGTAGGTCCTCAAATGCACAAATCTTTGTAACACACAGTACTTTTATAGGTACCTACCGAATTCAGTCTGTACTACTGGATACCGATTCTCGTCAAATCAAAAGGTGCCATATTTTGGTTGCTCATAAGCTCACGTCCGGTTGAAGACTCTGCACCAGCTCAAACACTTGGCTGGCAAACATGCATATTTATAGCAAACTGTAATTTTCAACAAAGCAATCATGTGGTCCACTTTAATGCGCTAGCTGGATGCTAATTTACATTGGCAATGTACATTGGTGTACCGTATTTTTCGGACTAAGGGGCGCATTTAAAATCCTTAAATTTTACCTAAAACATTGACAGTGCGCTTTATAACCCGGTGTGCTTAATGTACGTGTTCATTCTGGTTGTGCTAACTGACATTGAACCAATTTTATGTGGTACATCGTGCAATGATAAGTGTTACCAGTAGATGGCAGTCGCACATAAGAGATATGTGTGGACTCCAGGTTGACGCCTGTTCAATAAATGACGCTAGCACATACACCGGTAAGCAAGCAACACCAAAACTTTGATGTTTCATTGAGAATATAAAACATTACACATTACACCTCGTCTCTTTTCCTTTGAGGAAAGATCGATCATCATAATTCCGTGCTAAGAGAGCACAGCTTGTAGGTTCAATGTGCACAACTGAATCGCTTAGTTGCTCAGACAGTAATGTGTTTATAGAAGTTTAGATTGGGGTATGTTGTTTTTAACGGGGAAAGACGTATGTGTCTGGTTTTCATGCTAGCATTTAAGCTAGCGAGCTGGCACCAGTGAGTCCGCCGTGGCCCATGAGTTTATAAAAGTGCAGTTATCGGTTTTTAGATCATTTTAATTTAAAAGGGTGATACTAACCTTCGGGAGTATTGTCGCCGCCATCATTATTACTGTTTATCCTTACATACTTACAATATTGTCTTGTTTCCCCGTGAAAATTCTAAACACCGTCTCTTCGTAGTTGTAGCTCTGATCCCTGCGGTGATTTACCCCCGCCACTTCTCTTGCATGCTACTGTGATTGGATAGATTCCTAACTTGTCCCACCCATCTAAAGACAGAATTAAATATGATTGGATTTCGTCCCTGTTAATTATTTTCATCTCATTTTTATTCGTCGACTACAGTAAACTGTCAATTAATTTTGTTATTGTTTTCGTCGAAGTGCATTTGTTTTGACTCGTTATCGTCTTATTTTAGTCGGGCGAAAATAGGTCATTGACGATAACTAAGACGAAAATGTTTAGTCAACAAAATTAACACTGATATGTACACGTTTATTAATGAATAATTAAAACTAACAATCAGCAAATAAATAATTTGAAAAAATGTTTTTGGTCTAAACAAATTTAGTTTGTGTGTACTTATGTATATATTTTCAATGTTTACCAGGAATGTTAAAGAAGCTGACAACACTAAAGGTGGATGACAACCAGCTGACCTCACTACCAGGCACAATCGGGAGGTAAGAACCCTCCACTTACATGCAAGTCATTAAGGCTAATCAAAATGACATAGATATGAGTTGTTCTTTCCTTGTGTACTACTCTTCCTGTGTGTCATTGTGCTGGCTGATCATTTGGGGGGATTCTGTGTGTTGCTTGCTGCGTTGCTGTGGCATTAGCGCGAAGCCCAAGCAAGGGTGAGTAACATTAGCACATGAGTTTGTGGCCGCATGGGTGCGTTCAGAGACAAAGAGCTGTTCAGCTTTGTAACAGACACAAACACGCTGTGAGAAAACATCTTTCAGGCGTCGAGAGTTCATGCAAACTCAACTTTATTTTTGGTTTCAATGCACAAATGTTTCCATGTTATGTGTTCATTGTTTGGCCTTCTATTCTAAATTGCAATACTATTGTAAAAGATGTCAAAGAATGTCAATAGTATGTTTACATTTTTATTCACCATCACAGTTTAGGAAAACAATGTGTGAGAATGAACGTGGAAACATTTTAATTTAAATCTGATACATTTTTGCATCATTACATACCTCAATGGAGAAAAAAAATACAACACAGAAGCTTAATGCAGCACTGATATTGTTTTGGGCATTTTTAAATATTGTACTGATACAATTAGGCATATTCTTTTTCACTGTTCCCAGTCCTTTGTTTCTGAACGATCTGAAAAACAATTCTATCTTTCTGAACGAATCCATGGCTTTAGCTTCAATAAATAAACTTGTAGGTGCATTATGTCCCCTCTGATGATATCATACACACTTTAACATGTCCCTTGATTACTCCTTTTAGTAACGAGAGTGACTCCTTCAAAGTCCTTGCATTCCTGTAAATATTCTCATGCTAATTATCTCTCTTTTCCTTATGAATCTACTCCTTTTTAGGTGCTGACATCCATATTTACATGACTGTGTACGTATGAATTGTGTCAGTAAAGTTCCAGGACCGGAGTAACTGAAATCCAAACTATAAGTGTTTCCCTTCAAAATAATCCTGTTGCATTTTGTCAGCCTTCATCCCCATCACAGCCATCTTGATTGCCACGTCTTCGAAACTTGAGCTTTGGAAAAATAAATACAATTCACACAAAGGGAGGTTGCTTGGCCCATAACTGTGGGATGCTCACAATTCTCGCCTCTTTTTGGCCATTGAATGAAAGCAAACACTGCGGATCTCTTTGTAGATGTGCTGGTTGATTCTGTTAACGACAAGAACTTGCGGTGTCCCTCACATCAAAGAAAGCGACTAATTTCACCAGTACTGGAACTTTTCTGACACACTTATTATATTAGGGATGTAAATCTGACTAACTCACTATTTGGTTCTGATTCTTGGGATAATGATTCAATTGAGATTACATTTTTTGATTCCAACCAATTTGACTTAATAAAATGTTTTGATATAAAACATGAAATAAAACCTAATCAAAAACACAAGAGCTACTCTTGGCTGCTGACCTACATGCGCAGCAAGTAAGCGCAACAATAGCCTAATTGAAACACTTCCTTGTGGTCTAGATAATACATGGATATGCTTTGGTGTAAACTCTGCACACAATTCGCTCCTCAGTCACTTCTATAACCCGTTTTTTGAGTCTGTCTAAGAGATGTTTGATTCTGGAGCCAGTTCCAGATGGCAAATGAAACCACATCCCACCCTCTCCAAAAGTATCAAAATATATTTTATTGAAAATGTAAACTGCTTAAATATATATCTTGAAGTCGTCAGCATAATTTTTTTTCCGGACACGGTTGAAAATAAACTTCATTACAATTATATAGATTCACCCGGTCACACAATTAGGTGGTAAACCTGCCCACTCTCCGGTCGATTCAGAGAGTGCATAAAAAAATAGCTGTTTTTTGGCAACATTTTTGTAACTGCATGTTGCATGTCCGTGTTATTATGCGCATGCCAAGATTACATAAAATTATACTTTATCCTATTTTTTTTTGGTTTCCTCATAGCCTGAAGCAAGCTCCTCCTCGTCTGGCTGAGAGCTTGAGTTAATGTCCAAAAAAGTATGTTGTGACATCACAATGTTGCCAGGCTGCAATACTCTGTGTTTATTCCAAACTTGATGCAAGCTCACGCCAAAATGCACAGACCTTATTGTTTGATGCTTTGGTAATGTTTAACATGAGTAGCCAACATTGTTATAAGTCAGAAAAGACAAAATTCATCATACGTCTCCTTTAACAATTGATTCTTAAAAATTTTCAAATAATTAAAAAAAAATGAATCTTGAAATGTGTGAATTGGTTTAAACTCTAAATAATAAGGAATGGTTACGTGGATGTGAATTTATATTTTTAGCACCCCTATCTTATGTGTTTCAAGTGATACAGGACTGATTCTCCATTAAGGATAACTGAACCGAGTTCTTTAGCACTGATGTCATGCATGACGGTGGTCCATTTATTGGATTTTTATTTATTTATTTACAGACGTAATTTTTATATTACAGTATTGTTCGTTTTGTTAATATCAGAGTCCGTTCTGCAAAAATGAAATCCCTAAAAGCCTAGAGCTTATAGATAGGGACCCCCAGTTAAAATATTCACCATCATATAATGTACAAAATACAGTACAATACAATTCAATTCAAAATCTACCCACCCAATACCTATTTACAATTACCTAGCAACCTACCAACGGGTTTACATTTACAAAGAAGGAAGCTTTTAATCCACCCTATCAGTCTCAACATCTCATTATTTAAATTTGATAAGAAAGTTGCATTTTGAAGATTTGCGATTATCGTAACATACTAGTGTTGTCCCGATACCAATATGTTGGTAACGGTACTGGTACCAAAATGTATTTCGATTCTTTTCGGTACTTTTCGATACTTTTCTAAAAAAAAAAAAAGGGGACCACAAAATATTGCATTATTGGCTTTATTTTAACAAAAAATGTTACGGTACATTAAACATATGTTTCTTATTGCAGTTTTGTCCTTAAATAAAATAATGACCTTACTAGTAGGGATGATGTTCGTTAAGAAATTATCGATGTCAATGCCATTATCAAATCCTCTTATCGAACCAATTCCTTATCGAATCTCTTATCGAATCCATTTAGGTTGTTGTGTGTGCACCTTGTGTGTACACTGAGTTCCAAAAGCCGTAGATGTTATGTGACTGGGCCGGCATGCTGTTTATATGGAGGAAAAGCGTACGTGACTGAGGACAGCATGCGGACGTTAAAGGGTGAAGGTTTCAGGTGAGAGAAGACGCTAAAGGCACGCCCCCAGGGAGCATATAGTGCTGCTATGTGCGTTGTAAATGAAAAAATTGCCGACAAACACATCACCAACATGGACGAGGTGCCGCTCACTTTTGACATCCCGGTGAAGCACACTGTGGAGAAGAAGGGTACCAGCATGGTAGCGAATCGATACGCACAACGGGGCAAGAGAAGTCGGCTTTTACTGTTGTGCTAGCTTGCTATGCTAATGGACAGAAACTGCCACCTATGGTGATTTTCAAGGGGAAGACGCTGCCGAAAGAAAAGTTTCCACCTGGAGTCATCATTAAGGCATGACGAAGGAACTCCAACCGCTGGACATGGGTGTAAACAGGACGTTCAAAGTGAAGTTGTGAGCGTCATGGGAGCGATGGATGACAGACGAACACAGCTTCACGAAAACTGGGAGGCAGCGTTGGGCGAGTTACGGCACAATTTGTGAATGGATCGTGGATGCTTGAGCTAACGTGTCTGCTTGCTGTGTTGTTCGAGCTTTCGCAAAAGCCGGCATCTTTTCCGAGGAGCCCCATGGCAACGAGACTGACTTTGAAAATGACGAGAGGGAATCTGGCGTGTTTGATGAAGAACTTGCCCAGCTGTTCATTTCGGAAACAGAAGATGAGGACTTTGATGGATTTGTGGATGAGGATTGATCAAAAATAATGTGAGTACATTGATAAATACTTCAATAAAGTACAAACCCCGTTTCCATATGAGTTGGGAAATTGTGTTAGATGTAAATATAAACGGAATACAATGATTTGCAAATAATTTTCAACCCATATTCAATTGAATGCACTACAAAGACAAGATATTTGATGTTCAAACTCATAAACTTTATTTTTTTGATGTTGATGTAACACGTGGCTTGGCATTGTCTTGCTGAAATGAGCAGGGGCGTCCATGGTAACGTTGCTTGGATGGCAACATATGTTGCTCCAAAACCTGTATGTACCTTTCAGCATTAATGGCGCCTTCACAGATGTGTAAGTTACCCATGTCTTGGGCACTAATACACCCCCATACCATCACAGATGCTGGCTTTTCAACTTTGCGCCTATAACAATCCGGATGGTTATTTTCCTCTTTGGTCCGGAGGACACAACGTCCACAGTTTCCAAAAACAATTTGAAATGTGGACTCGTCAGACCACAGAACACTTTTCCACTTTGTATCAGTCCGTCTTAAATGAGCTCAGGCCCAGCGAAGCCGACAGCGTTTCTGGGTGTTGTTGATAAACGGTTTTCGCCTTGTATAGGAGATTTAACTTGCACTTTCAGATGTAGCGACCAACTGTAGTTACTGACAGTGGGTTTCTGAAGTGTTCCTGAGCCCATGTGGTGATATCCTTTACACACTGATGTCGCTTGTTGATGCAGTACAGCCTGAGGGATCGAAGGTCACAGGCTTAGCTGCTTACGTGCAGTGATTTCTCCAGATTCTCTGAACCCTTTGATGATATTACGGACCGTAGATGGTGAAATCCCTAAATTCCTTGCAATAGCTGGTTGACAAAGGTTTTTCTTAAACTGTTCAACAATTTGCTCATGCATTTGTTGACAAAGTGGTGACCCTCGCCCCATCCTTGTTTGTGAATGACTGAGCATTTCATGGGATCTACTTTTATACCCAATCATGGCACCCACCTGTTTCCAATTAGCCTGTTCACCTGTGGGATGTTCCAAATAAGTGTTTGGTGAGCATTCCTCAACTTTATCAGTATTTATTGCCACCTTTCCCAACTTCTTTGTCACGTGTTGCTGGCATCAAATTCTAAAGTTAATGATTATTTGCAAAAAAAAAAAGTTTATCAGTTTGAACATGAAATATGTTGTCTTTGTAGCATATTCAACTGAATATGGGTTGAAAATGATTTGCAAATCATTGTATTCCGTTTATATTTACATCTAACACAATTTCCCAACTCATATGGAAATGGTGTTTGTACAACCGAACTCAGCTTTGCTCCTGCTGCCTTTTTAAAACAGCGTCCATGCATGCTAGCATATATTTTAAGCTAGCGTATGTTTCAAGCTAGCGTATGTTTAACCATGCCTGCGCCCAAAAATACGCTGTGCCTTGTTTATGCGTTAAATACAGAAATAGCACCCGTAACTGACACGGCGCCTTTTAATACGGTGCGCCCTATGGTCTCGAAAATACGGTATAGTGGCTTCGATAACGGGAACCGGTTCTCAAAAAGGGATTTGAATAAATGGAATTGGTTCTTTTCTTATCGAAGCATCGGGAGAACCGGTTTTCGAACATCATCCCTACTTACTAGACAACTTGTTTTTTACTAGTAAATAAGCAAACAAAGGCTCCTAATTTAGCTGCTGACATATGCAGTAACATATTGTGTCATTTATCATTCTATTATTTTGTCAATATTATGAGGGACAAGCTGTAAAAATGGATTATTAATCCACTTGTTTATTTACTGTTAATATCTACTTGCTTTCTCTTTCAACATGTTCTATCTACACTTCTGTTAAAATGTAATAATCACTTATTCTTCTGTTGTTTGATACTTTACATTAGTTTTGGATGATACCACAAATGTGGGTATAAATCCGATACCATGTAGTTACAGGATCAAACATTGGTCATATTCAAAGTCCTCATGTGTCCAGGGACATATTTCCTGAGTTTATAAACATGATATAAATTTAAAAAAGGTAAGAAGATTTTGTGATACTAAAAAATATCGATGTAATCATAGTAGTATAGACTCGATAGGCTCCTGTACAAGTGTAGATCCACCCATGGCATTTGTTTACATTCATGATTACCGCTAATGACGCCGGTGAGCTACCGTGTGTAGTGAAGCATGTTTAGCTATTCCTTGTCCTGCAGGGATGATACTTGTAAGAAACATACTTTAAATGTCGCCATGGAGGCGAGGATTAGTGATTTAGAAGTAGCTAAAACACTGCCGACGGACGTTAGCCGCGAGCTAGTTAGCCAAGTCTTAAAGCACCTTTTCCTGAGGGTGTTTCAGTGTTATATCTTCACCTTTATCTTTTGTTTTTAAGCCAAAATGCGTCTGTGAAAGTCTCTATATGCGGGTAGGGTTCTCCTGAGGCCAATGGATCTTCTCGAGCTCTGGTAGCAGGTTTGAACAAGTCTTTTATTTTAATATACACTCGTGTGCAGGACTTTTCAGTCTCGTGTGCTCGTGGTCGGTTGTTCTTTCTGTCGTCGGGTGTGCGCGCTCTGCTCTCATCCACCCTCGTCGCTCATGACCGCGGCCCCCGCGCCTACTCCTCCCCTCCGTATGAGAGCGGGAGAGGAAGTCAGCCACAGCCATCTGCGCCCCCGGTCTGTGGATCATTCGGAAGTTGTTGGGCTGTAAAGCTAGATACCAACGGGTGATCCGCGCGCTGGCATCCTTCATGCGGTGGAGCCACTGGAGGGGTTTGTGGTCCCAACAGAGGCTGAAAGAACGCCCCAGCAGGTAATACCAGAGGGCCCCGACCGCCCACCGGATGGCAAGGCACTCCCTCTCCACCGTGCTGTACCTCGCCTCCCGGTCCGAGAGCTTTCGGACTGATGTATAATATGGGGCGGTCGACGCCCCCCACCCTTTGGGACAAAACTGCCCCCAGCCCTCCGCCCAACGCGTCCGCCTGCAAGCAGAATGGGATGGAAAAGTCAGGCATGTGCAGGACCGGCTCCTCGCAGAGGGCCGTTTTCACCCTCTCGAACACCTGCTGGCACTGCTCCGTCCACCGGACCAGATCTGGAGCACCCTTTCGGGTGAGGTCAAGACGAACAGAAGTGTCACGAATTGGTACAATCCTTCCGGAGTGGAGAATGCCGTTTTTTCCTTGGACTTTGGCGACAATAGAATCTGCCAGTAGCCCTTGGTCAAATCCAGTGTCGTGAAAAAACGAGCAGTGCCCAGTTGATCCAGGAACTCGTCGACCCGGGGCACCGGGTAGGCGTCTAATCTAATCTTCACCCATGCTCTCTGCCTCAAAGCCCCGGGTTGAACCAGGTTCTGGTGGATCATGGACTGCTCACAGCCCGAATCCACCATCGCCCGGTGTGTACTCCCTTATACCCCAGTACGTCTCTCCCGGGCCGGGGGAGGGCGCCGGAAGGCCGGCAATCCGGATCACCTGCCCCACTTCCATGAGCGGGCATTCCCTCCGCACGTGACCGGGATGCCCGCACCTCCAGCACGCCTGCCCAGGTGTTCGAGGGGCCGTCTGCGGGGGAAGCCCAGTATCAGCAGGGACCGGAGCCTGTGGGGCAGAAGAAAAAAGAGAGATATTCCTCCGGGCCCGGAGGGCCGGCGACGCAGCCTCCGTTGGTACGGGAGCCGTTGGTACCTGCGAGACAGTAGCAGAATTGTCAAACGTGCGCGGTGGGCGCTCGGCTGCATCCGCGGTCCTCTCCTCCCTCCACGCTTCGCGATGCACCGCCAGGTGGTCTTCTGCCAGTGTCACCGCCGCTGCCAGGTCCCGCGGGCGATGGTAGCGGACCCAGGCCGACGTCCGCGCCGGGATCGCCTCCAGGAATTGCTCCAGAACGACCAGCTCCACCACCTGGCCATCGCTGTCCCCCGGCTGCAGCCAGCGCGTCGCCGCGTCTCGCAGCTGCTGCCCCAGCACGAACGGGCGGTCCTCCCGTCGCAGGCGCAGCGCCCGGAACCGGCGTCAGTGGTCCTTCGCGGTGCACCCGGTCCGGTCCAGCACCGCCCGCCTCAGGTCCGGGAAGCGCATGCAGGAGGCTGCCAGTATGATAAGCGGCGGTAGGCTAAGCGCCGCCAGCGGCGGCAACAGTCGCACGCCCCATTCTTCCTCGGACCATCCGCACGCCGCCGCCGTGGCCTCAAAGATGTTGAGGAACGCCTGGGGATCTTCTGCCTTCGTCATCCGCTGCACGGAGACGGCCGCTGATGTCGGCGGCCCCGCTCCGACCCGCTTCGCCAGCGATTGCAGTATTTGACTCTGCTGGGCTACCTGGAGTCGGAACGCCTCTAGTTGGTGCTGGCTCGCCGCTGTTACCTCCGCCAGTACTTGCCCTAGCGCCGTCAGTGGGTTGGTTGCAGACATTTTGGTCCTCAGGACTGTTGGGCGCCAGATGTGAAAGTCTCTCTATGCAGGTAGGGTTCTTCTGAGGCCAATGGATCTTCTCGAGCCCGGGTAGCAGGTTTGAACAAGTCTTTTATTTTCATATACACTCGTGTGCAGAACATTTCAGTCTTGTGTGCTCGTGCTCGGTTGTTCTTTCTGTCGTCGGGTGTGCGCACTCTGCTATCATCCGTCCTCCTCGCTCATGGCCGCGGCCCCTGCTGATAAAGGGGATAGGTGATTAGATAATTATCCCCAGCTGGGCAATCTACTCACCTGTCAGCTGGGCTTCGAAGCCGGGCCATACACACTCCATTCCGGCAGGAGGCGCGCCAACCACGCCCCCCTCCACAGCGTCCATTCTCCCTTTTCTGTCTACATACCGTGTCTGCTTGAACATGCTCCTCTGCTCGTAAACTAGCAATGACACGACGTGATAACGACAGGGAGGGGGTTACTTTTTAGAGGCGGTATAGTACCAAATATGATTAATTAGTATCGCAGTGCTATACTATTACCGGTATACCGTACAACCCTATAACATACATACAAGAATCAAGACCAAAAATATGCAACCAATGTGAAATTGTCAGCCATGTGTTGTATGCTAAATATACTAAGCATAACGTAGCAATAAACTTTGCTTAAAACGCTTTTTAAAAATGTTCAAAGAAGTGTTTTGATTATGGGAAATAGTGGTCACTGGAATGAGATGGCAAAGTCCAGAATTTAATCCATATGCCAGTTTATAAACATAATATACATTTTTTTTAAACGAAAGAAGATGTTATGATGCCAAAAAATATCGACGTAATCGTAGTAGTAGCGACGAGATATGCTACTGTACTTGGTATCATTACAGTGAATGTTAGGTGTAGCTCCACCAAGGGCGTTTGTTTACATTTTGATGCCGGTGAGCTGTAGCTCACCGGCATCAAAATGTGTAGTGAAGCATGTTTAGCTATTCCTCGTCCTGCAGGGATGATACTTGTGAGAAACTCACTTTATTTGTCGGCATGGAGGCGAGGATTAGTGATTTAGAAGTAGCTAAAACACTGCCGACTGGGGCTGGACTTTAGCCGCTAGCTAGCTAGCCATGTCTTAAAGCACTAGGGGTTTGGGAAAAAAATCGATTCGAATTCAAATCGCGATTCTCACGTTGTACGATTCAGTATCGATTCTCATTTTTCAAAAATAGATTTTTATTTTTATTTTTATTATTATTGTTTTTATTTTATTTTTTTTATTTTTTATTAATCAATCCAACAAAATAATACAAAGCAATACCATAACAATGCAATCCAATTCCAAAACCAAACCCGACCCAGCAACACTCAGAACTGCTATAAACAGAGCAATTGAGAGGAGACACAAACACGACACAGAACAAACCAAAAGTAGTGAAACAAAAATGATTATTATCAACAACAGTATCAATTTTAGTAACAATTTCAACATAGCAGTGATTAAAAATCCCTCATTGACATTATCATTAGACATTTATAAAAAAATTAGAATAAAAAAAAAAGAACAATAGTGTCACAGTGGCTTATACTTGCTTCCCATCTCATAAGCTTGACAACCCACTGTGTCCAATATTTTCACAAATATAAAATAAGTCATATTTTTGGTTCATTTAATAGTTAAAACAAATTTACATTATTGCAATCAGTTGATAAAACATTGTCCTTTACAATTATAAAAGCTTTTTAAAAAAAATCTACTACTCTGCTTGCATGTCAGCAGACTGGCGTAGATCCTGCTGAAATCCTATGTATTGAATGAATAGAGAATTGTTTTGAATCGGAAAAATATCGTTTTTGAATTGAGAATCGCGTTGTATCGAAAAAATCGATTTATAATCGAATCGTGACCCCAAGAATCGATATTGAATCGAATCGTGGGACACCCAAAGATTCATAGTCCTATAAAGCACCTCTTCCTGAGGGCGTTTCAGTGTTATAACTTCAACTTTATTGTTAGTTTTTAAGCCAAAATGATTCCGTTCTCCCTTTGCGGTCTACACACTGTGTCTGTTTATAAGTAATCCGTGATTGTGCACTGCGGAACATGCTCGTCTGCTCATAAACTAGCAATGACACGACGACAGGGGTGCGGGGGGTTGGCAGACCGGTACTTTTCAGAAGCAGTATAGTACCGAATATGATTCATTAGTATCGCCGTACTATACTAATACCGGTATACCGTACAACCCTTATTTTAACCAATTATCTACTTTGACGATTTCACTATTGACAAGTTTGAAAGCTTTCTGAATGTGACATGGTGTGATAAAAATAAATTAGTGTCATCGGCACAAAAATACTTTGTAAAGAATAATTGATGACTTCACAAAGTCTTTAATGTATAATACAAAAAGAAGTAGTCCCAATATGGAGCCTTGTGGAACTCCACATGTTATAATTTGCTGTTATTTATTTGCACATATTGCACCCTATCAAATAAATAAGTTCTGAACCAGATGATTCCTCTGAAACCATAATTGCATGATGGCCATAATTGCATAATTTGATGTCGTTGTGGCTTGTGCAGCCCTTTGAGATACTTGTGATTAAGGGCTGTATAAATAAACTTTGATTGATTGATAATAGTGCAATTTATCCCAATAGCATTTCAAAATCAATGGTTTAGATAACTAGGAAAACACACATTCCACATTCACCATTATCAACAGTGTCATTGATTTTTTTCAATGAGATCAAGGATTGCCACTCAGCTGATATTGTTCTTCCTGAAGCCATATTGGGATGGGATGAGTTTATTTCGTTTATCCAAGTAGCCGCTACGTCTATTGTATCCAACTCTCTCAAGTACCTCTGAGAATGTTGGTAAAATTGATATATAGAATGATATATATATCATTTTAAGTATCACTCCAAGGAGCCGAGAGAGATTCATACAATAGACAAACGGATCTGCAATTTCAATTTGACAATTTTACCACACACATCATCCACACCGGCAATATGGGAACTCTTCAGGTTCTTATTTTTTATAACTTCTGATGTATTAGTTAGTAGGTGCAAGAAAAATTAGTTTATATAGGTACTTTGAAGTAATGTTGGTATACTGTTCCCTTTAGTGGGGTTAAGTTTTTCGAAAGAGTTTCACCTATTGACCCCAAGTTAGTATTAAAACTGGTGACAATATCAACATTATTGGGATCATAATGTTCCTTTTGTTTGATTTTGGTGTCAGGAAGGACAGTGACTTTGTTTACACAGGCTGAGCACATTATTTAATACTGAATTCCAGCAATGCTTTTGATGGCCATAAGAAGCCTTAATACGATTAATACGATAGTTTGCTTACTTTTTCATATTACACAAGTAAGTTTATTTTTAAAATTGGTGTACTTTTTTATTTTCATCAGTTGGACTTTTTACGTAGCATTTATAGAGCTTATGTTTCTTATTGATTGACTTCATTATACCTTTAGTGAGCCATTCATTTTGCATTTATGTATCGTTTTTTTTGTAATATGTTTTAGTATCGTAGCATTCATTATAGGCTTATTGCGGACTTATACAGCTATAGATAGAATCCCACTTTTTGTGCCTAAGGTTTTCAGATAATCTATTTAAGTATTTTCCTGATAATACTTTCCTTTTGGAAGTACGTTTTCAAGGTTGATTCCCAGACTTTGTTTTAAGATCGATGAAGAGAATAATTGGAAGTGTTGCATCTCACACGCCCTGCGTCAATGCTTTACTATGCAAGCATAGTAAAGCATTTTTTTAACATTAGCATAGTGACTTAATATAGTGATAAACATAGAACACTTTCAAAGACAACCAGAACATTCATTATGGTAGCAGACATTTTATTTCTGTTTAATTCAATATCAGCTTCATCAAGCAAACATTTACTCATGTAGCAGAAGTATATTAAAAATTAAATGCAGTTTCCATTCACTGTTACAGATAGTAATATAAGTTCAGATCAGTTCAATTTGTTATATTCCGGACATACATACAATTGTGTACAAACGAAGGTTGACAGTTTTAATTTCAACAAGTCCGAAAAGGAGTAGGAAGAAGCAAAGCTTAAATCCCACCCCTTCTCAACATAACAACAATTCTCAGAGCAATATAAATCTGATTGCTCTAATTGAATTTGCTTTATTTACATGTGCTGTATATATAACTTACTTACATTGACTCTTCTGCTCCTTTAAAATGGGAATATTCAACTAAATTTCCATAGTTTCATCAAGCTAATGCCTGGGGGCCGGATTTCTTAATTTACTATTAGTCTTAGTTCGTATATTCCCAGTGTCTTCAACAGTGGACATTTGATGTTGGTCTATTTATTCGGCTGAATAGCCCAAATGATAAAAAAAAAAGAGAGGCCCTAGAATGGAACGTGAGGAGCACCACTAGTATAACTAAAAAAGTTGAACAAATGACTTCTGACTGCATCTGAAGTAAACAAATTACAGCAACATCGTAGTTAAATAAATCATATTACAAAAAAATGTTTTCCTGCTAAAAAGGGGAGGACATAAAGGGGTGCCTTGAGGAACACCTTCGTTATGTAAATCAAAAGTTTGGACACCAGTGTTTTATGTTTGCTAGCAAGGTTAAAATGTCAATGCAAGGTTCTGCCAATGTCTTTACAGTGCTTCGAGTTCCTCTATTAACAGGAGCACTGGTGTGTTTTTAGGAAGTTGCTGCAAAAATGTTTGTCCCCTAAGTTTTGAACTGAACCTGCGGGGCCGGTACGGGGTCATTCCTGGGTCAGATTTGGCCTCCGGGCCGCCAGGTGAATAGTACTGCGGTAAAAAAAACACTAGTTTAGATCATTGTACAAGCCATAGGAGATATATACAAGAGCTATATTGCCAAAAGTATTTGGCCACCCATCAAAATAATCAGAATCAGGTGTCCTAATCACTTGGCCCAGGCACAGGTGTATAAAATCAAGCACTTAGGCATGGAGACTGTTTCTACAAACATTTGTGAAAGAATGGGCCACGCTCAATGATTTTGTGAGTCGTGAAATTTCCTCGCACCTAAATATTCCAAAGTCAACTGTCGGCTTTATTATAAGAAAATGGAAGAGTTTGGGAACAACAGCAACTCAGCCACGTAAACTGACAGAGCGGTGTCAGCGGATGCTGAAGCGCATAGTGCAAAGAGGTCGCTGACTTTCTGCATAGTCAGTTGCTAGAGAGCTCCAAACTTCATGTGACCTTCTAATTATCCCACGTACAGTACGCAGAGAGCTTCATGGAATGGATTTCCATGGCCGATCAGCTGCATCTAAGCCTTACATCACCAAGTCCAATGCAAAGCGTCGGATGCAGTGCTGTAAAGCACGTCGCCACTGGACTCCTGAGCAGTGGAGACGCCTTCTCTGGAGTAAAGAATCACGCTTTTTCCATCTGGCAATCTGGTGAGGGACGAGTCTGGATTTGGAGGTTGCCAGGAGAACGGTACATTTCGGACTGCATTGTGCCTAGTGTAAAATTTGGTGGAGGAGGAATCATGGTGTGGGATTGTTTTTCAGGAGTTGGGCTTGGCCCTTTAGTTCCAGTGAAAGAAACTTTGAATGCTCCAGGATACCAAAACATTTTGGACAATTCCATGTTCCCAACCTTGTGGGAACAGTTTGGAGCGGGCCGATTCCTCTTCCAACATGACTGTGCACCAGTGCACAAAGTATGGTCCATAAAGACATGGATGACAGTCTGTTGTGTATGAACTTGACTGGCCTGGACAGAGTCCTGACCTGAACCCGACCAACAACAGTGTGTGACCTCACCAATGCACTTTTGGAAGAATGGTCGAACATTCCTATAAACACACTCCGCAACCTTGTGGACAGCCTTCCCAAAAGAGTTGAAGCTGTAATAGCTGCAAAAGGTGGACCGACATCTATTGAACCCTATGGGTTAGGAATGGAATGGCACTTCAAGTTCATATGTGAGTCAAGGCAGGTGGCCAAATACTTTTGGCAATATAGTGTATATACAAGAGCAAATAAACATCTATTTTTGAAGAGACCCCGCCTTCTGCCCGAATGCAGCTGGGATAGGCTCCAGCACCCCCACGGTAGAAAATGGATGGATTTTTAATGAGATTCTGTAGCACCTTAAACAACGAGACAAAAAAAAGATTGCAAGGCTTGCCTACTTCAATATGACACCTGGCACTGCTTTAAGGATTCTTGTGCTGGGCTGCTAAGACGTCTAAATAAAGGATAAGAAACTCCCAACCTCTTCTCTCTCCAATTCCTCCAACCGTATGGTGGCCCATATGGTCCAAGCTGGTGGCAACAATAAAGGCCGACTTTTGTAATGTTAACCATGACAGTAAATTGTTGTCTCATTAGCATTAGTCTTCTGTTAGCCAGCAATCGTAGACAAGGAGGTCAAAAGGCTCTGCCATTATGTTACTATGAATATGGTTAGCACCATGTTTAAAAATGGTGTGAAGAAGGGGGGGGGGGGGGGGGGGGGGGGACACATTAGATTGTGTCATAATGCATACGTGACTCTGGAACAGCAGATGCATCGTTAATTAAAAAACGTACTGCATATTCAATGTGGTCCATTATTACAGTTCCTGAAACAAAGCCTTAAAGTAGTGGTGCCTATTTGGACCCCAAAGTTAGATAAATTTTTTTATTGGCCCTTGCCATATTCTAAAAATAAAATACATATTTTTTTAGATATCTAATTAAATATTACATTGTTTTGCTTTGTCTTCTATGGCAAAACGTATTTTTTTATTTGTTCAGATAGTTGAGCTAGCATATATTGACCTACAGTTGTCCCTTGTTTATCATGGCCAATTGGTTCCAGGCTTGATAAATGAATGTTCGCGAAATAGGATTATTATTAATAAATCAAATATTTTCATAGTTAGTGCATAACAAACTGTTTCCGACCTTTCAAATATATATTTTTAACATGAATAGAGCCATCTAAACATGAAATAACACCCATATAATCACCTTTACACCTGTTTCACCCAATATGGTAGCATTGTGTGTCTCACCAATAGCGCAGAGGATCCTCCAAGCTTCATTGCTATGGCTGTCACCCGGCCACTAAAACACGGCCACAACATGAAATACATTTGTCACAACCAGGGACGGCGTGGCGCAGTGGAAGAATGGCCGTGCGCGACCCGAGGGTCCCTGGTTCAATCCCCACCTAGTACCAACCTCGTCATGTCCGTTGTGTCCTGAGCAAGACACTTCACCCTTGCTCCTGATGGGTGCTGGTTAGCGCCTTGCATGGCAGCTCCCTCCATCAGTGTGTGAATGTGTGTGTGAATGGGTAAATGTGGAAGTAGTGTCAAAGCGCTTTGAGTACCTTGAAGGTAGAAAAGCGCTATACAAGTACAACCCATTTATCATTTATTTATTTATCCTGGGTAAATACTCTAAGTTACAACTGGGCTTACATGTGCTGAAACCACGGCCGTTGGTCAACTTGACAGTCGCAGCTACGATCACTAACTTTGTTGTTAGCATTGCTTGTCTGCGTTGTCATTCCGCATCGCTCAGGTCAAAGCAGCTGTTTATAGACTGAAGTGCTGCAGTACGTCCTGCTGTTGTTTTTTTGTCATTTCTCGTGTCAAAGTCTCACTAAGGTGTAGATCTGTTACTGATGAGGCAAACATTTAAGATGAAGTCTATCCAAAAGTTGTTCCGTCAAAATATGGTCAATTTGATTGTCGCGGTGAAGATACAGTCGTGTCAAAATGAGCCGCTGTGTTGTCAGCATTGTCACCCTAAAAGGGGAACTGCACTTTTTTTCACAATCATTATGAGAGACAAGAACACACGTCTTTTTTTTTTTTTTTTACGATTTTAATGATGATTAAAAAACGCTTGGAAGATGTGGCTAATAGGAGTCACCGTTGTCGCCTTCAAAGCCCTGTAAAACAACTTCAAAACCCTTCATTAATGATTTGCGTACACATTGCAAGTTTATATATAATGTAGTAACATACATTTTTATAACAATATGTAGTATGTACAATATTTATCGTATTTTGATCATTTTAATAATTTCCGGGACTCATTTCTTTAGTGGATTGATTTCTGTTTCCATAGCAGCACACGTCTGACTTCTGACAACATGTTCCTACTTCCGGAATCAAACACAAGTGTGTAACAGACAACGAAGACAACTATTTTTGGACAAATTAGGATTTACAACCTAATACATTTGAAGGTAAACATACTGCTGCTTATAGAAGCCAGCACGAAGAAAGAGTGAGACTTGTCAAACTCATTTTAACTTAGGGGCCGCATGGAAGAAAATCTGTGCAAATGCGGGCTGGACTATTAAAATCATGGCATTAAAACTAAAAAATAAAGACAACTTCATATTGTTTACTTTGTCTTACTTTGGCCAAAAATAAAACAAACATTCTGAAAATATTCCAATAAAAATATAGAGAAAAATACAGGCAGCGGTAAATTTAGATGCATGAAGGAAATAAGAAAGTTCATTATTGTTTATAACTGAATATATTTACATATGCATAAAAATGTGTTTTCTTTTGTATTATTATTTTAATGAATTAGGTAACGTTTATGACAACCTTTTCCCAAAACCCAATATAGAATGCGAGATATAACAGGATAATGCATACATTTATCATTTGTTTTCAAAAAGGTTACAAAAATGTGGGACCCCAAAAATGTATTGTGGGACCCCCATTTTTATGTCTTGAAAATTCCTAGCGCCAACACTGATGGAGTATTCCAAAAACAGCAGCAGGCGGCTGTGGCCTGCGGGCTGGTTCTAATACTAATCAAATATCATCCCGGGGGCCAAAGAAAAATTAATTCGCGGGCCGGATTTTGCCCGCGGGCCTTGACTTTGACACCCCTGCTGTAGAGAGAGGGAAAAGCGAATTTGACGCTATAAAAATGGAACTTGGAGCCAAGTTAGTTCGACATTATTGGCGGGCTTACCCAAAACACGAAACATCAGGAAACATCCCGGGCCAGCTGGACCAGATGAACTACTGTCCATCGAGTGAGTCACGATCGATCATGATACACGCAGCATGCCATGCGTGTTAGTACAACTACAGTACATACGCTGTCTGGCTCGCTCAGCTGTGTACAAGCAAAACATGAAATGTGGGTTAATACTTTACAGATACTGAAAATTGATTGTTCATGTTTTTCAGTCAGTACAAATTGGTGTCATATCGCAGTGTTATGCGTTACAAACTCAAACGCGTTTCGTGCTGACGAAGAAGGGAGCTTATCTCTTTACGTAGTAGCTTTTACGACAAATACTGTAGCATGGCGATGTGTTACTACGCTAGAAAAAGAGTTATTCAGTGTTCGCTCTTACAATAATAATGTCGCTACAGTTTGGTTAATATACAGATTATGGAAAGTAAAATCAGCATTGTTGACAGTTTTTGAATGCATTTTTAAAGTGATTTAGAGATCAAATCGATTGCTCCCATTATCTGCATTGTTAGCCACCTAGAACGAGCCGATTTGTATATGTTAGAAAGCGGAGGGGGGGGGGGGGATTTGTCTTCTTGTCTCTTATAATGATTGTGAACGATAAGCAACATTTTAAAAAAGTGCAGTTCGCATTTCACCCCTGATATTATGAAGTTCTAAATAACTGAAATAGTTTGTACATGTAACATTGACCATGACATATATGGCCAAATCCTATACAGTACATAATATATCATGCGCCGAAACAGCCACGTTTAGCAAATCAGTCGTCAATATTGACAACCACTTGTTCCGTTTTTCTGTATACAAGTAGTGCATGGAGAAACAAATACCTGTTCCCAATTAGCCTGTTCACCTGTGGTATGTTCCAAATAAGTGTTTGATGAGCATTCCTTAACTTTTTCAGTCTTTTTTGCCACTTGTGCCAGCTTTTTTGAAACATGTTACAGGCATCAAATTTCAAATGAGCTCATATTTGCAAAAAATAACTAAGTTTTCCAGTTCGAACGTTAAGTATCTTGTCTTGCAGTCTATTGAATGAATGAATGAATGAATGAAATAAGTTTATTTTGGTCATATAATCAACCATCAACCATTTTGTGTGACCAGTTTAACAGTACAGATTAGACATATTAACAATCATACACATTTACACACAAAAGGAAAAGAAAAGAAAAAGAATGACCAAAAAAGGAATAGGCTGAAGCCAAAGCTTATATTTGCCTTTCTTATACATTCACTGAACATTAGATTGCCTGGAACATCAACGTTAAAAAAAAAAATCAATGGGATGAAAGTAATTGTTACTATATTTTATAATTTTCAATTATTTCACCTTTCAAGGTTTTCTTAAACCTTAACAAAGAACTACATGTCTTCAGCTCATCACTGAGCTTGTTCCACCATTTAACTCCTAAAACTGAATTATATTTGTATTTTATATTCGTTCTTACTTTACCTATTTCAAAAATCAATATCCCCGTAAAATATAGTTTGCTCCTCTTAATTTAAATAACCTAAGAATACAAGCTGGAAGGCTGTTGTTCTTTACTCGAAACATAATTTCCATTGTTTTTAAAAACACAATATTTGAAATTTTTAACACATTAGAACTTATAAATGATGGATTGATATGTTCATAGTAGCACGCTTTGTGTATTATTCTAATGACCATATTTTGAAGTTTAATTATTGGGTCTATGTTTGTTCTATAAACATTTTCCCAAACTTCAACACAATATGTTAATTATGGAAAAATAAAATAATAATATAACATATGCAGACATTTCTTATTCAGCATGTGTCTTACTTTATACAGAATAGCAATGGATTTGGATATTTTTCCCTTTTATACATTCAATATGCGGTTTCCTACATAATTTATGATCAATTATTATTCCCAAGAATTTAGTTTCATATACTCTATCAATTTCCACTTGATTCAATTTTAATTTTGCTTCACAATTTGTCCTTGCGCCCTGCAATGAGGTGGCGACTTGTCCAGGGTGTACCCCGCCTTCCGCCCGATTGTAGCTGAGATAGGCTCCAGCGCCCCCCGCGACCCCGAAGGGAATAAGCGGTAGAAAATGGATAGATGGAATTTGTCCTTGCACCACTAAAAAACATAAATTTAGTTTTCTTATCATTTAATGATAACTTATTAATATCAAACCATTTTTTTTAGCTGAATCAACTCAACCTCTATTATCCTCAACACTTTCTTCAAGTCTTCTCCTGAACAATATACATTTGTATCATCTGCAAACATAGTACATTTCAATTTATTAGATACTGAACAAATATCATTTAAATAAAGTATAAATAACTTAGGTCCCAATACCAATATTCAATTGAATATAGGTTGAAAAGGATTACCAAATCATTGTATTCTGTTTTTATTTATGATTTACACGAGTCAACTTCACTGGTTTTGCGGTTTGTATATTGTAGTCTGTCGACCCATAAAACTCACACTATCAATGCGAAAACAGAAGTCCCACTTGGTGAAGATGTTCATTGATTGCTAAAACATATACAATAGAAAACGAGACAACCTTTTCCTGGGTGGATCTCGCATGAGAGGAAGGGGGAGGTTAATCATTTTGCAATGCTGCCTGCAAAAAATTATGGAAAGCGCCACTCTACATAGCAACTGACGCTGTGGGCAAAGTGGGAATTGCCACAAAACACATTTTAAGATATTTAACACTCTTGCCATATGGCGGCTAAAGTGAATAGTGCAACCCCTCAATTCGTCACGTTTCATGTGTCAGGTAAACTCCGACAAATAGGGCCATATGAATCCCCTCCTCCTGTACTTATACTACTTATGCCATGTAGGCTCTGTGTACAACGACAACCTGCTGCTCAAATTGAATTGCCCCTTCAGGGATTAATAAAGTTGTTTGAAAAATTTGAATAATACAGGCCCAAAATATTTAGAATAAAAATCCGCAATGTAGTGAAGCCGGGATATTTGAAGCATGATGGAGCATTTTTTTATTTTTTATTTATGTATTTATTTGACAGGGACAGTACAATTAAACATTGCTACCCACAGGTAGCCGGTGTCAAAGTACTTAGGACTTCTAGCCAAAGGCTAATTTGCAACCCTTGTTCCTGGTTAGGCTTTTAAAAAAAAGTTGAAAAAAAGTGTAAAACACATACAAAAGACAAGTACAAAAATAAAAACACGTTGAAAACAATTGGCCCCATTTGTCCATACTATACCCAGTTCTAGTGCTCACACTTCTGATTTTCCTTAAGCCAATTTTTCAGTTTTGTTTAGAAAAGTTTAATGTCCGACTGTGACTGGCAAAGGACAACTATATATCGGATTGGTTTTAGCATCTAAATGTACAAAGTGGCCCCTGCATCCTTGGAAAACATTTGGACAGCCCTCCCTTTGAGAGACTAAAATGGTCCAAAAAATACTGTTGAACCGCCTTCAGCTTTGATCACAGCAATGTCATGACATCGTTCCTACAAGCTTCTGCAATATCACATTTATTTCTATCAGAGCTACAAGATTTTGCATTGATGACAGTGGATTTGGATCACGTTCGGCAGTCTCCCGATTGTCCTTCCATTTTTTAATAATGGACAGTCGCCGTATGTTGTACAGCCAAATATTTGACCCTTCTTTTTTCCCACGATCACAGGATGTGTCTTTGGACATGTTTCACAAAGCAGAAGATCAGTTAGGATTAAACGACACAACACAGTAGGGACTCTCAGAGTGTGCTCCTGCAGAATGATTTGCTTTATTTCTTTGCCATTTTCTCTGTGTCTCCCTGTTTCTCGCCATGTCTTCCACCCAGTCTCAGCTTGCTGGAGGAACTGGACTGTAGCTGTAACGAGCTGGAGTCCCTGCCTCCAACCATTGGCTACTTGCACAGTCTGAGGACCTTTGCGGCTGATGAAAACTTTCTGGTAGAACTTCCCCGAGAGGTGACCTTATTAACCTCCTTAGTGCCGTAATGTTGCATGACCTGATGGGGCTATTTACGTGTGTTTAGATCGGTAACTGTAAGAATGTGACGGTGATGTCGCTGCGCTCCAACAAACTGGAGTTCCTTCCCGATGAGATCGGACAGATGACCAAACTACGGGTCCTAAACCTTAGTGATAACAGGTACACACACACTCCTTCAGGAAACTTTTATCAATGATTTTTCAGTTGCTCTTAATGGCTGCAGTTGCTGTGGCAACAAGAGTTGCTATGGTTACGTGCTCTGCGGGCTGTACAGTACGTGGGCACAGGAAACATCTTACTCTCCCATTCGTGCTCGTCTCTCATTGTCAGGTTAAAGAATCTACCGTTCACCTTTACCAAGCTGAAGGACCTGGCAGCTCTCTGGCTTTCTGACAATCAGGTAACTCTCCTTTCTCCCACACAGAACATTACAGCCAACAAACCTGCCACAAATATGGCACATTTTGTTGAACTAAACAAACTTGCAGGTCCGGGCTCTCAGGTTTTCCCAGATTGGGGGTCAACAACCCGCAGCTCTTTAGCTCCGCCCTAGGCCTTGTGGCTCCCTGGAGTTTTTCAAAAATGGAAAAAGATGGGAGAAGTTTTAATAATGTTTCTTTAAGAGGACAAACATGACACAAACCTTCCTAATTGTTAAAAAGCCCACAAACATGCTTCACTGATGAGAGTATTTGTCGAGCGCCGTTTTGTCCTACTAATTTTGGCGGTCTTTAAACTCACCGTAGTTTGTTTACATGTACAACTTTCTCCGTCGCTGCCACAGAAAGACGTGTTTTATGCCACTCCTTCTTTGTCTCATTTTGTCCACCAAACGTTTTATGCTGTGCGTGAATGCACAAAGGTGAGCTTTGTTGATGTTGACTTGCGTGGGTGCTAATAATCCATGCTACCATGCTATTTAGGCTAGCTGTGTGTACATATTTCATCATTATGCCTCGTTTGTAGGTATATTTGAGTTCATTGAATTTCCTTTACCTTTGTCCTCTGTGTATTTAATTTATATTTGCATGTCTCAAGGCACATTATCTGTATGTAATATTGGCTGCATTTCTGATTGTGTGCCATGTTGTTCCAGACCGCAGTAAACTTTACCCAGTTTGCAAATATTGTAATAAATCCATTAGTAGTCCTTTAACTTGGACACACACATCCATATCTTAGGCAGTTTTAAGCCAGTCATTTCCAGGGGTTATCTCACCCTCTGAGACACTAACCTAATGTGTTGCCTTCATTATAAAACGTACATCGGGCTTTTAACTTTTTGCGGCTCCAGACAGATTAGTTTTTTTTTATTTTTGGTCCAATATGGCTCTTTCAACATGTTGGGTTGCCAACCCCTGTCCCAGACCAATGGCCTTGGTAAACTCAATCAATCAAAACTTTAATTTGATAGCACTTACACAGCCTAGTTGTAACACAAAATGCTTTACGCTAGCTAAAAAGGAAGAATACAAAAAGAAAACACTCGCACACACCAACATTGACAATAACAAGATGTTTCATGGTGCTGAGGACGTTAGCATGCTAGCTACGTGTACGTTTTAACCTAATAATAATGGATTTTGTTACTTGGCACCATCTTGGAAGTATGCTAACTGCTCCCATGTTAGCGCGCTAGTGTTGTATGCTGGCTTATTAGCAAAGTGTGTACATTTATAACTTAATAATCATGAATTTCCTTATTTGTCGCCATCTTGGAAGTATGCAAGCTGTTCATCGACAGTGGACAATTCCTAAAAATGTAGGCCCTTCATATGAAGTAAATATAAATATTTAATAAATCAATCAAAATAAAATAGTAAGATTAGCTGTAGTAATAAAAATAACAACAAAAAATAGAACATAAAAGAAGTGTGAAGTGTTTAATAAGAAGCCTGATTAAAATTGGTGAGCCTTTCACCTTTTGTTTGTTTCTTTCGAGCCGATACGTATACAATATTTACAACCCAAATGTAACATCCACGCCCTGCGATGAGGTGGCGACTTGTCCAGGGTGTACCCCGCCTTCCGCCCGATTGTAGCTGAGATAGGCTCCAGCGCCCCCCGCGACCCCAAAAGGGAATAAGCGGTAGAAAATAGATGGATGGATGTAACATCCACATTTACACTTTGTTCTTAAAAAATCAATTTTCTTTGCTACTGTTCAGCCCAAAAAGGAGTGTGAAGAAGAACAATTTTGTAAATTCCCACCCTAGTCATGTCACCTTAAATCAGTGGTGTCAAACGTACGGCCCGAGGGCTGCATCAGGCCCACGAACAGGTTTTATCCGGCGCGCGGGATGACTTTGCGAAGTATAAAAATTAACCTGAAATTTTTGAATGAACAAAACAGCTGTTTTAAATGTGTACACTGGATATCACAATAGCAATTCTTTGTATCTTTGTAGATGATGCTACATAAACCACGTGATGTTAGTACATCAGTCGAGAAAAATTATCAAACTACATAAATAACATACTGTAACTTGATTTTGATGTATTTTTTTTTTATCTTGATAAATTGAAAATTAACACCGATTAGTTTGATGAACAATATCACATCGTTTATTCAGAATATATAAATAACGACAATACAATGTTGAATACTATTAACTGCAACATGTAAGTGTAAAAAAACCCAACAACATTATGATTTGTACAATTTCAGAATGTGATTGTTCTATTTTCAAACAAAGAAAACAATCTGAAGTTGTCTTTATTTTTAGGTTATCGTGCCGTGGTTTTACCAGTCCCGCCCACTTAGGAGTAGATTTTTCTCCATGTGGCCCCCGATCTAAAATGAGTTTGACACCCCTGACTTAAATGGTTACAATGCTTCACAAATACAATGACGAGCAATCAGATTTCAAAACAAATACAAAGACAGTAATGGTTTATAAATGCCCTATAGTCGTAGATTCTTCTTTATACATTTCACAAGCATTTTCCTTAAATGTTTCTTTGAATTTGTTGAAATTTGTACATTCTTTCAATTGCATTCCTCATTTATTCCAGAGTTTTACACCCTGCATAGATACACAAAAATGCTTCCGGTTGTTCTTCACCCTTATTGTCTTAAAGTTTGATATTCCAGGCAAGTTAAATTCTCCATCCCTTTTTGTAAATAGCTTTTGGATGTTAACAGGTAGCTGGTTATTTCTGCCTTGTAAACAAATTATAGAGTTAAGTTTTTATTCAATATCAACGTTCTCTGCAGACCTAAGGCTGTCCGGCAGGCTGTTTCATCATGGCTAAATACCTCTTCACCGTTGTCGGTGTCAGAGGACCGCTGAGAAACTGAAGAATCAATAGTCGGGGGCACCAACCCCTAGTTGATTTGATAATTGAAGTGTATCATTTAGGGCTAATGCATAATCCTTCTTAATCTGATTAACAATTTTAACGCAATTAACCCATGTGCACCACAGAAAGACTCAAAATCCCACATACATTTGTCTAAGTAGTGCTACTGTTGTGCTAGCACAAATGTGAAGTTGAACCAGCAATTACAGGCTAGTTAACCAATATGTCAGTATGGAAGGCGTTGGTGCTCTATTGAATATTTGAGTACAAAAAAAACATGACGGAACAGTCGACCAATTTAATACCACAAAAGCAGGTGCACATTAATGTGGATAAAAATTTGTTTGTAATTGACATGATGTTACTTTTTTGGGAATTTTGTTCGTTTAGTTGTGAGAGATTTTTTTTTTGCAGTCCAAAGATTAAAAACGCTTGTAAGATGCAGGTAACATTGCAGCTAATGGGAGCAATTTATTCTGCCTCTCAATCATTCTAAAAATGCATCCAGAAACCATCAACAATACTTCATTAACGTTACGTAACCTGTATAATAATCAAGCTGTAGCGACATTGATATTGTAAGAGCGAACATAGAGGAACTGTTTTTCTAGCGTAGTAACACATCGCCTTGCGACGGGATGCTACGGCATTAGCAAGAAGTAAGCTAGTTTCTGCACCAGCGGCTGATTGGCTTTTGAGTTTGTAATGCACAACACCATGCAATAGAACACCAATCTGTATTGAAAAACAATCCTTCATATTATAGTATCTGTAAAGTATTAACCCACATTTCATGTTTTGTTTATACAGTAGTTGGACTAACAAGCATGACGCGCTACATGCATCTTGATCAATAAGATGCATGTAGCATGTAGCAACTAGAATATAAAACATGTTTTCAGTTATTTCACCTTTTTTTGTTAAGTATATAACGCCACATGTGTTTATTAGTAGTTTTGATGCCTTCAGTGACAATCTACAATGTAAATAGTCATGAAAATAAAGACAACTCATTGAATGAGGAGAAGGTGTGTCCTAACTTTTGGCCTGTACTGTATACTATGAACATGTCTGTTACTACAATAACATGCATATACAACGTTGATGGAGGTTTTTGAAGTTGTTTTAGAGGACTTTGAAGGTAACACAGGGAACTCACATTCGCCACATCTTACAGATGTTTTTTTATCTTTAAAATGCAAAAAAATAAAAATAAATGATACATTTGTAATTGTGTCCCTCATAATGATTGTGAACGCAACAAAAGTGCAGTTCCCCTTTAATACACACGTTAAGTGGTACATTACTCTCTTTCTTGAGTCTAGTAAAATGAAGCACAATAGTTTTACAGCAATACCATCAAGACTTTTGTCCTGATCATATCTTTAAAGGAGAGTCAACAGCAGTGAGTGGGTGCATTGCTCCAAAAGCAGGCCCAAAATGAGTGACAGTTCTTACTGGGATTTTAATATTATTGTCATATGTGTGTCTTTGCAGTCCAAGGCTCTGATCCCCCTGCAGACAGAAGCCCACCCTGAAACCAAACAGAAGGTTTTGACCAACTACATGTTTCCTCAACAACCTCGACATGATGAGGGTACAAGCCGTGTGTGCGTGTGTGCGTGTGTGCGTGTGTGTGTGTGTGTGTCTCTGTCTCCCTTCTTGAGACATCAACAAGGAAAAGTACCTTCCATATGAGGACCGGTGAACAAGTTAGGACCGAAATCATGGTTCCAATACGGAAAAAACCATTGCATCCAATAGAGATGGTGAAATTGATCAAAATTAGGGTGGTCCCAAAAAGGATGGATTTTTAAAATTGGCTGTGTGTCGGTTTTAAAAGTGCTTCCCCTCTGGTCAACATATGAAATAACAAGTGTGTGTAAACATTTGAAGTGCTTCCCTTCTGGTCAAAATATGTAATAACAAGTGTGTAAGAAATTAAAATGCACCCCCTTTGGCCAAAATTAATTAAAAAAATAAATAAATAAATATGTGAGACATACTGTAATAACTTGAAGTAAATAATGAAGATTAAAAACCAATTACCAACAAAAAATTAAAAAATGAACCAAAAGCAGTCTTTTTCTCACAATGTGTCGACTTTTTTCTTATAAAATTGGGAACAATTTCTCATATTCTTTCTGTTTCTGTAATATTGCAATATGTTCTCGTAAAATTATTACTTTTTAAAGTAAAATTATTACTTTTTAAAGTAAAATTATTACTTTCTTAAGTAAAATTATTACTTTTTAATGCAAAATGGTGACATTTGTCATATAAAATTCTGACTTTATTTAATATTGCCAATTTTTATGTTGTTCTTGTAAAACAGTGACATTTTTTGAGTGAAATTATGACTTTTGTCATAATTTTGCCAAGGAAAATTCCGATTATTATAATAATATTGCCAACATTTTTAAGTGTACTTATTAAATTGTGACTTTTGTCGAGTAAAATTATGACTCTTTTCATAAAATTGCCAAAATGTTAAGCTTTTCTTGTAAAATTGCGACTGTTATTGTGTAAAATGTCAACTTTTATCATAATATTGCACAAATGTTCAGTTTTTCTTGTAAAATTACGACTTTTACAATAATACTGCCAAAATTCTATGTTTTTCTTGTGAAATTGTGACCTTTTTCTTGTGAAATTCCAACTCATTTTGTAAATACAAATCTTTACATATCTAAAAAGGGTGCTCCTAAAGAGGGAGGCATTTTTCAGAGGTCTCAAGAAGGTAACAAATGAGAGAGAGAGAGAGAGAGAGAGAGAGAGAGAGAGAGAGAGAGAGAGAGAGAGAGAGAGAGAGAGAGAGAGAGAGAGAGAGAGAGAGAGAGAGAGAGAGAGAGAGAGAGAGAGAGAGACTTTTAGAAACCACACTTAAATTTAAGTGTATGTATTTTTTGCACAATAACAAATAAGTTGTTCAATATGGTTTTTTTTTTTTTTGTTGGTGCAAAATAACAAATTGAACATAATTGAAAAATAAATTAACATATCTTCTTGAAACATTATGGTCGGGACTCGGATTTAGCACAACTATTTACCAGGCTAGCACTAACCCTGCATGTTGCACCAGGGATGATGGAAATTTTTTTCTAGGGAAATTTGACATATTTTTTTCACAAACAAAAATACATCTTTAAATAAATACATCTTTAAATAATTAAATATGTCCTTAATTAATTGCACATAATTAAATACATAAATGTGTAAATGTATTTACTTTAAATTAAATTAAAAATAAATGATTTGAACATTCAATTATTGATTTCATGTAATTATTTATTTCAAGATTTGATTAAATCGTGAAAAAAATAATGAAATCATAAATTAATTAATGAAATCATGAAATAATGAAATCAATAATGAATTAAATGGTTAAATAATGCAATTTAATGTGAATTTTGTTTTAACTTTTTTAATCAAACTTTAATTTGATGCATATATTGTGCTAAAACAAAACAAAAATCTTCTCACTATTTATAACCACACACATCAGCACGTTGATGTCCACTTATGCATTCCTACTAAATTGACTTAAAAAATACCTTGTCAGTTTTACTTTTTTTTCAGTTGATGCTCTTTTGTGCGTGTACAGATTATCAATCAGACAGCGACAGCTTTAATCCGACTCTATGGGAGGAGCAGAGACAACAGAGAATGACTGTGGCCTTCGACTTTGAGGACAAGAAAGAAGAAGAAGACAACTCCGGGAAGGTCAAGGTCCGCCCCTTACTTTTGTGTCCTGTCTGTCCGTTTACGTGTATAATATTTATGTACTGTATGTATGAGTGATTAGTGTATGTACAGTTGTCTACATGTTGTCTATTTGTATTTATTAGCATTTAACATCCTTTCTTTATTGGTTGCAAGTTGCACACTAACATAACTGCTGTTTGGTATATGGGAATATAGCTTGCCTTTAAAAATCTTTCTTTTATCTTTAAATCAAATTAGTTTTTTCAATTTGCAAATAAGTTTCTTCTTGTTTCTAATTTTGAAGTTGTATTATTTTGCGCCATGATGTTGTACTATATTGTATTGTAATCTACTGTAATGGTTTATGTAAATGTGTGAGAGTGGGTGTGATGTAGGGTCTGTGGAAGTGGTAGAGCAGTGTGTTTTTGTGTCTGTTGTACAAACCCCAAAACCAGTGAAGTTGGCGCATTGTGTAATTCGTAAATAAAAACCGAATACAAGTATTTGCTTTTGGCACTAATACACACCCAATACCATCACAGATGCTGGCTTTTGGACTTTGCACCTATAACAATCCGGATGGTTCTTTTCCTCTTTGGTCCGGAGGACACAACGGCCACAGTTTCCAAAAACAATTTGAAATGTGGACTCGTCAGACCACAGAACACTTTTCCACTTTGCATCAGTCCATCTTAGATGAGCTCGGTCCCAGCGAAGCCGGCGGCTTTTCTTGGTGTTGTTTATAAATGGCTTTCGCTTTGCATAGGAGAGTTTTAACTTGCACTTACAGATGTAGCGACCAACTGTAGTTACTGACAGTGGTTTTCTGAAGTGTTCCTGAGCCCATGTGGTGATATCCTTTACACGCTGATGTCGGTTTTTGATGCAGTACTGCCTGAGCGATCGAAGGTCACGGGCATTCAATGTTGGTTTTCGGCCGTGCAGTGATTTCTCCAGATTCTCTGAACCTTTTGATGATATTGCGGACGGTAGATGGTGAAATCCCTAAATTCCTTGCAATAGCTTGTTAAGAAATGTTCTTAAACTGTTGGACAATTTGCTCACGCATCTGCTCACAAAGTGGTGACCCTCGCCCCATCCTTGTTTGTGAATGACTGAGCATTTCATGGAAGCTGCTTTTATACCCAATCACCCACCTGTTCCCAATTAGCCTGTTCACCTGTGGGATGTTCCAAATAAGTGTTTGATGAGCATTCCTCAACTTTCTCAGTCTTTTTTGCCACATGTGCCAGCTTTTTTTAAACATGTTGCAGGTATCAAATTCCAAATGAGCTAATATTTGCTAAAAATAACAATGTTTTCCAATTCGAATGTTAAGTATCTTGTCTTTGCAGTCTATTTAATTGAATATAGGTTGAAAAGGATTTGCAAATCATTGTATTCTGTTTTTATTTACGATTTACACAACGTGCCAACTTCACTGGTTTTGGGTTTTGTATTTTATTCTACTTTGTGTTTTATGATTTCTGTATTTGTGTAGGGACCCCTTTGAAAACGAGATGCTGCATCTCAAAGGGCTATCCTTAATAAAATTGAATATTACGATAGAAACGATTCCACTTGGCTTTGGTAACACATTTCCCTAACTAGTAATCTCAGATCAGAAAAGAAGCAGTAAATATGAAACATGTTCCTCGCTCTGTGTGTGTGATGGCCATTCCTCTTTTTAAATAGGTGGAGATAAACCTCAAACGCTACCCAACACCCTACCCTGAAGATCTGAAAAACATGGTCAAGTCAGTGCAAAGTCTTGTGGGTAAAAATATCCACACTGGACATGGGCACCAGCATCATCTTAGCACCGGCAGTGCCACCTCAGCAGGAACGAACATGGAACTTACGCACCACAGCAATGAACAATATGAACCACCATGGCCCCTCCCTCCTAAAGAGGTAGGAAACATACACGAACAATCCCGCACACACTCAAAAGGCATGAGCATCAAAATTACAGAGTAAAAATACCTCAATTTACGAACTTCGATGGTTCTTGAAAAGCCTTAGTAAATAAAAAAAAGTTTGTATGATTAAGCAAATTTCTCCACAAAAAACAATGGAAACTGCCGATACGCACACACTAGCCCCGTGGTGCTCCCATAGGTTGAAGTCCAAAAACTCCTTAGTTTTAACAGCTTTAACAATGATTAAGTATAACAATTAAAATTTACTTTCCCTTGTTGGTCAATCTTCTTGGCGTGGTGTACAGCGAAAGCAGGAGCAGAACAACGCTGTGAATACTTCCGAATGTTTCAAATCACTTGTCCATTGTTTTTTTTCTCAAATCATATTGATCTAGAAAAACTACAAAACATTTGTAAAATGGCCTAAATACACTTAAAAGTACAGAAAGTAGCACAGCAGTTAACAGCAGCACTGCTATGTTGACTAAATGAGCATTTGAGATCGATCTGTGCTGTCGGGTACAGAATGATTGCGCTGCAAGACCCACAAGTAAGTAAGTAAGTACATTTTATTTTTAAACGCTTTTCACAGATAAAATCACAAAGCGCTGTACAAAACATAGGTGAAATAAAACAACAATTCAATTAAAACAACAGGGGCAACATTATAAAAAGAATACAAAGTGGATTAAAATTGATAGTTAAAAGATGCATTAACTAGGAGCTTTACTAAAAAGAGAAGTTTTCAAATGTTTCTTAAAAGTGTCAACACAGTCACGACACGGAGGGACTGGTGCAAATTGTTCCAGAGTCTGGGACCTATAGCCTGGAATGCCAGGTCTCCACGGGTTTTAAAACGAGTTTTGGGGATTTTTAGAAGACCTTGGCCTGAAGACCGGAGGCTGCGCCCTGAAGAGTCCATAGCAAGTCAGTGATATACTGAGGGGCCCCACCATGCAACGCACGGACTGTCAGAACTAAAATTTTACACTCAATGTGGAATTTGACTGGAAGCCAATGAAGACTGGATAAAATGGGGGTAATATGGACTGTTCTGGGTGCACCGGTCAAAACATTTTGTACAGTCTGAAGTCTCTTTAGCGTTGACTTGTTGAAAAGAGTGAAAAGAGAATTGCAATAGTCAATACGAGATGAAATGAATGTGCGAATGATCATTTCCAGATCCAAATTTAACAACACATTTCTCATTTTAGAAATATTTCTGAGATGATAAAAACAGTATTTGGTCAGTTGATGACAGTGACCCTCCAAAGACATTGACTGATCAAACACAACCCCAAGGTTTCTGAGGCTGCTTTTAACAGATGCACCCAGAGCACCAAGGTAGTTCTTGATCAGGGGGATCTTTTTATCGGGAGCAATTATCAGAGTTTCCGTTTCAGAGATGGATGAAACGTTTGTACAATGAGACAAGGTTTGTACACTAAAGTGTATTTTTATTCGGTCTGTGGTTCGTAAATCCAAAAATGTGTACAATAAGGGGTTCGTAAATGGAGGTTTCACTGTACTCTAATATTTGTGTTTCGTTGATAATGTGAAAATAAAAATGTGTGCTAATCAGGTAACAGACAGAGAGATGCAGGACTTCTCTCAGACTCAGTTGATGGACCAGGGACTGATGCATAACTCTGGCATTGACATTCCAAAGAGGAAGGACAAAGAGGACCTGACAGAGAGCTCAGAGGTTTGTGCCTCTATCACACACACAAATATTCCAATTGGTTTGCAGGTGAACGTTGACTGGCAGACTTGTTTTAGTTTATTTCGTTTGGCTTAAGCGTAGTCGAAAAATGTTCAAATTGGGTTACTGATGGTGCAGTTGTGAATATCTGCTTTTTATGGGCCAGTCCATGGTAGTAGTCGTCTCCCCCCGCCCCACACACACACACACCAATACATTCCGTTTCATGTGTCAGGTACACCGCAAATAATCAAATTTTTACTGTAAATCTCATTAACGACTTTTCACACCGTAAAATAAGTCTACAACACTAAATAAACAAACACTGCGCAGATTGAATGGTTAAGTCCTTGGATCAGCTTTGCTGGGGTCGGCTTGGGATCTGGTAGAGCGTCGAGAAGACGATCAAACTTGACTATCTAGAGGAAATTAACAAAAGGTTTTCGGAATTGAAGTTGGCAAAGAATCATGAATTGTTCCTAAGAATTTTTTGATTGACTCTAAATTTGTTGTGCTGGTGTACTGTACCTAATGCTACAGCTAGCGATGAACGTTGACATCATAGTAAAGGTATTGTTGTAGCTATATGATATATTGGTCTGTTCACAAGAATGTTTTGCAACATGTTTAGGTTCTGGTGCACGTGTTTCTGACAGCAGCCCGAAAGGCATTCATTGAAAGGCATCATGTCAACTCTATGAACCAGTATATTGGTCTGTTCCAGATTGTCTGGGCAAAGAGCCATGTGCCATATTGTCCTCCAAACCCTGACCGCAAATCTGCTAAAGATGATGCATAGTGAGACCATCCCCCATTTCAGTTTGACAATAGGACACTACTCGGGCTCATTCCAATTGACACTATCCTGAAGTTGCCCTATGGCACCAGTCTTCTCAAGATCAAACAATTTGACTAAATTTATTTCACTTTAGCTGGCACATGTACCTGATTTGTAGCACAGGGGATGGGATACTGGAACCAAACAAAACAAGAGTCAGTAGTAACAGCAGAATTGGCTGTTAATGCAGGCAGTCACTATTTATCTGACATAAATGTTATATTGGTCATTCCACAAATTCACATTTCTTTCAAATGTATTAATTTAAAAGAGACATAATTTAACAAACCTATACATCTAAATCATTCACACGACGGTTTTCTATTTAAAGCCACAGTGGCTGTCCAGTGATGCTTGTCCCTGATTAACCTTATGATTGACTTCTTACAGGACTCAATGGGCGGCTCACCCAATGACATCCGCATATCTGACATGAGGCCCACCCTGGTAGAGCCACCGATTTACAAACCAAAGGTGGTGCTGCTTGGCAAGGACAAGAAAGGTGGCGTATCCCACTGAAACACATCAGTCATAAACACATTTAATCTGGTCTGTTATAAAGTGCTTCAGGCATGTTATAACAGTGTCCATTAATTAGTCATGGTGCTACGCAGATTAATTTTAGCACCGAGCACTGTGAGTAAGGGAATACTATAATGCTGCTCAGAATGTCTGAATTCAATATACCTGTTTGATCCCTGCTGATTATGTATGTTTACCCCCTAACAAGGACATGAATTGTCCATAATTATTTTTTAGAGAGACAGAATATCAACAAAAAAAATCCAGAAAAAATAAATGTCAAAGTCAAATAACAAAATAATGTATATAGAGGGTATGCATTTATTTTTATATGATTACATGAGAAACGTTTTTAATCCTCGATCAACAACCAACATTTGTTGTACTCGGTAATCAAATCAAGAAGGGTTTTGTTCCAGTTCTCTTGAGAGATCTTCAAAACCTGGAAAGGTTTTGATGCTGTCTCCTGACAACGTATTGTTTTAGCTGCCTACACAGATACTCTTAAAGGAGAACTGCACTTTTTTTGGAATTGTCTCTACATTCACAATTATTATGAAAGATATGACGATGGATGTATTTTTTTAATGCATTCTAAATAGTAAATAAACAAAAATAAAAGTCCGCTTACAATGGAGCCAATTGGAGGTCCTCTATTCTGCCCATAAAACCAAATAAAAAAAACATCCAAAAAGCACCGCCAATACTCCATTTACAACTTGAATATTGACCAAGTCTTAGTGATTTTGTTATTATAAGCGCTAACGCAGACAATCTATGTATAGCAGTGCCACGATAACAAGCTTGTGCGCCTATGTTGACATGAGCTGCTCCCTCGCCTCGGTGCTCGTGAAAGTTTATTTTATATCATAAATAGACAAACTATGTATAGCAGTCCCACGATAACAAGCTTGTGTGCCTATGTTGACATGAGCTGCTCCCTCGCCTCGGTGCTCGTGAAAGTTTATTTTATATCATAAATATTGGCTCTCACCTTGATAGTAGAAGGATGAGGAAGTAATCCGACAAGCTAGTTCACTTTGGCAGCCAATTGAGACCCGGAAATGGCGAGAAAGACACAAAAAGACGTTGGGTTCCACCCTCATTTTCCTCTCGAGGATAATGAGTCATTCTTCATCAAACGGAAATATAACATGATTCTATCAGTCGGCATCTTAATGACAGCTGACATTGTACAGAAAGTGATGTTTTCTTATGTTTGTTAGCCCTCATGAAGTCTGCAGTAAGTAATAATCAGTGATGTTGTTGAGGAAAAAAGCTAAAGTCATGATGCGTTTTTTAAAATTAATGTGCTGCGTAAGCCTAAAATTATCAAAATACATAAACATGACATGTTATTATAAATGTACCTGTTACTACATTACATATATACTTACACCATGTATATAACACCTTAATGGAAGTCTTTGGATGTTTTTAAGGGTTTTATAGGCAGAATAGAACGACTCCCATAGGCTCCATTCTAAGCGGATTTTTTATCGCATTTTTTTACTATTTAGAATGCATAGAAATAGAAAAACATATGTCTTCTTGTCTTATATAAGAATTGTGAATGATAGGCAAAAGTCCAAAAAATTCAGTTCTCCTTTAAGGAGGGGCATTCAAATACAAATCTGACAGATTTACAATGAAATGTTTCAAATAGTCAAATTTCTATCAATGGCCACAAGCAAAAATACCGTTATATTACAAATAAAATGTAATTTAAAACAACAGAAATACATACAAGAATAAAATAAAAATTAAATGTTAAATTTCCCCCTCCATTTATTTTATTTGCAAAAATCACACATAATGTTTATCAATCTACAAGAAAATTGAGCAACTCCAACCCCACCCCAATTCCAGCTTTATGGCATGGATGTCAACCAAGCTTTTTGGCTTTTTTGTAGATAATTAGTATAAAAAAATACAAGAAGGCTCTTTAATAATCGGGTATCAACATGCAGTGTTCTTAATAACGCCGTTACTTATACTAGTAACGAGAAATCAAATTAATTACGTCTGTAAACGTTATGTTACAACGCCGTTACCGATGATTTCATGATGTAACGTGACACGGTACTTTTGATGTGGTTGTATGTCAATGTGACAGCGTCAGAAGCACAGCAAGTTCAATGCAGAAAAATATATTTTTTACTAGCGAAAGCAACAACCAGCACCACACTAAAATGAACTTGATATCAATTAGACGGAGGCAACATCACACAGCAAACAACATATAACACGCACGCTTACACTACTACTACGAGGGAATAAGAACAACAAAGCAATGATTGAAGTGACAAGCTTACCCTCCGACAATACCCATTCAACAATACTTGTGGATAAGAAGATATGACAGCCATCGAGGCACATTCAATCTCTTTGTTAACCAGAGGTAACACAAACCAGCTAGCTGAACTAATTGTTTTGTAATTATTTGGCCTCTCTCCTAAAATAAACCCGCCATACAAATTGCAGACTGTTCACTTCTTTTTTTAGAGGTAAACATAACAAAATCAGCCATGGGAATGGAATACGTAATCACCCCAGTTTATGTTTAGACATTATCTTGACCTTTTCAATTTTTATAAGTAAATCCGAGTTTGTCATGTTTACAGAACTGTGTGTCTGTCCTCTTCAGAGTCTACGGATGAGGAGGTGGATAAGCTCCACTGTCTGAACCACAGTGGCTCCTCAGCCACCTACTCGGACTACTCTCCCTCGCAAGGCTCCTCTGGCTCCTCCAACCCGCCCGCTAACGCACACTCGCACGCACACTCGCACGCACACTCGCACGCACACTCGCACGCACACTCGCAAGCACACTCGCACGCACACTCACATGCACACACTCATGCGCACCAACACAACCCTGCCCTACCAGCGCCCAACAAGGATCAGGCTCTTCAAACACACTGGACCAATAGGTACACACAGATAAACAATGACAGTGCATGCAGTATTCAATGTCATCTCTGTCGCTTATGTACAACTATCCATCATGTCCTCTTTTCATTCAACGTCATCCCCTTAACTTCAGTCTCACTCATCTATCATCCTCATCCATCTCCCATCTCATTGCTCTGCTCTATCCATCCTATTTAAACTGCCTCCCGTCTCACATCCCTCTCTGTCTTTTCCATTCCTTTGCTTGCTCTGTCAAGGTCAGAGAAGCTCATTAGGATGCTACAGACTTGTCACGATTCACTCTTTTTCTCTCTCTCTCTCTCTCTCTCTCTCTTTTTCCTCCCCCGCTTGAAAGCTGACCAGTCCAAACATCAGTGTGTGTTTAGAGGTTATTACCACTAAACAACGCCGGCAGCGGATCCATAATTAGGTAGAAAGGTTCAACATGCATGGTAGCATTTCCAACCAATAGTTTCACGATGCAGTAAATTCCCGCTACTCTTCGACGTTTATTCTGAGACCACCCACTAATTGCAAATAAACACGAGCAATTGAGGTAACCATGAAAAATATCTATTTTTGACACTCTAAGACTGGATTGTACAGTTGCATCAAAACGCAGAAACGACGATGGCTTGCTCCTCCTACTCCTACTAGCGTGACGTTGTTTTGCGATTTCTAATTTTTCATCTATTTTCAGATGAATATTTGCATAATTACCACGTCATAAAAGTTGTAATTATTGTGTCAATGCTCCAAAGCATTCACACATATGGTTTTCTACACCAAAATTCATCTATTTATTATTCAACTTATTACTATTGTTCTTCTCCAGATTTTGGCGCGCTCTACATTTTTCACCCGATTCAAACCATTCCAACTTCAAACTGTTCAGCCTATTCGGTAATCCCGGGCTTTCCCTTGACAAATTCCAAAAATTCCCAGATTTCCCAGAATTTCAGGTTTTCCGGGACATTTTTCCCATTCAAAATAAAATGGCCATTTTTCAAACTTCCACCATTTCCACAGTTTGTAACCAATTCAAACCATTTCATCTTCAACACATTCCACCTTCCAGAAAATTTAAACATCCCTTTTTTCAAGTTAAAAAAAATTCCAAGACTTTCCAGAATTCCTGGTTTTCCAAAGCCCTATTTTCACCCTTTTTTCTGGCGACTACTCTTTCCACATTTTTCAACCCACTTCAACCGTTTTACCGTCAAATCATTCCTCTTAATCAGGACAAAAAACAGTTGTTTTTTTAACTGAAAAAATTCCAGGTTTTCCCGAAATTCCATGAATTCCGTAATACCATGTCTCTTAATGTCACATTAAAAATGTTACTACTTCAACATTTCTCGACCGATTTGAAAAATTCCAACACCAACCATTTACAACATTCACATTTTTTAGCATTTTCAAAAAAAAAAAATCCCGTTTTTCCCAAAATTCCCTAATACTATTTACTACTTCAACATTTCTTGCCCGATTTAAACAATTCCAACACCAACCAATTCAGCACATTTAGGACATTCATGCTCCTAATCATTTTTAAAAAATTTCGCTTTTCCCAAAATCCCCAAATTTCCGGGAAGTTCCCTTTGAAATAAATGGGACATTTTCCGAAGTTGCACAATTCCCACAATCCAACCATTCCAACATTAACACATTCCTCTTATCCTGGACATTCAAACGAACACTTTCCCACATTCCAAACCAAATTCCGTTTTTCCTTGAAATTCTAACTCTTCAACATTCAAACCATTCCAACATTCAAACCATTTCAGCGTTTAAACAATTTCAACATTTAACCCATTTTTACATTCTCCCTACATTCCATTAGCATTTCAGTTCAGCATCAGCTTTTCAACATTCAAAACATTCCAACATTCAAACTTCTTACATTCATAATACATTCTGTCAGCATTTCAGTTCAACTTCAACATTGGAGCATTCACACGCAATTCCTTCCTTCTAGTTAGAATTGATTCATCTTCAAAACCTTCCCCATTTCTCTTTACTTGCCATTGTTCGCCTGTGATCAGTCAATCAATCAATCAAAGTTTATTTATATAAATTCTGAGCGACCGGTGAAATGGACGTTGAGTGGATCTAGTTAATAGTGTGAGAGTCCAGTCCATGATGAAGGAAGCTAACAAGCTAAATGCATGTGGATTTATTTTCTCTGCTTAAGTGTAAATAATTAGTTGTTTTTATGATAACTTGAATAAAAAGTTGTTTGATAGCAGTTGCCGTTAAGAATTTGTAGTTTGGCGAAACATTTTTGTAAAATTGGTTGTATTGGCTCCATTGTTTTTGTTTGTTTTGTTGATTTTTAGCTTTTGCCGGGCGGGAATCCCCGGAAATGATGTAAAAACAAGCTGACCAATCATAGATCTCATAGCGGTTCATGTGGGCGCTGACGAAAAGCAAAATTTGTTTTGGATGTGCACATCAAGGTCTAAGGGAGGGTTAGCAGGGGTAAGAGCAAGACGGCGTAGTGACGCGAGAGTATATTACAACGTTAAGGCTCCACTTTTAAAATTGTGCTTGCCTGATGCTAATTTACATTGTATTTGCCAGATAAATGCTAATGAATAGCATTAGCGATTTTACATGGCGATTTTAACACCTCCAAATTTGGTAACAAAAAATGACCACTAAGTGTAATAAATACAATACTTACAGTTTAAACACTTTGTGGGACTCAACAAAAGAAAATACTGGCACATTGAATTTGATGACAAAGACTACTTCCTGGCTAAGCTAACACACCGTAGCCTATACATTATTGCCATCTAATGTCTTTGAATTGCAACTACATACACATTTTACTATTTAGTACACTACTGCAGTGGTCCCCAACCTTTTTGTAACTGCGGACCGGTCAACGCTTGAAAATTTGTCCCACGGACCGGGGGACAAATTTATTTGTTTTTTGTCATAAAAAAATACCATCATGTGTGCTTACGGACTGTATCCCTGCAGACTGTATTGATCTATATTGATATATAATGTAGGAACCAGAAATATTAATAACAGAAAGAAACAACCCTTTTGTGCGAATGAGTGTAAATGGGGGATGGAGGTTTTTTGGGTTGGTGCACTAATTGTAAGTGTATCTTTTGTTTTTTATGTTGATTTAATAAAATAAAATAAAAAAATTATATATATATATATATATATATATATATATATATATTTTTTTTTTATTTTTTTTTTTTTAATTTTTTATTATTTGTTTTTTTTTATTTCTTGTGCGGCCCGGTACCAATCGATCCACGGACCGGTACCATGTATTTCAATGTTTTCTCTGTATTATTCATTGCACAAGAGGGCTTTTAGCTAAATTAATCAAATTATGTGTGGTGTTACTGTTTGAGAAATTACAAAACACAAAACCCAAAACCAGTGAAGTTGGCACGTTGTGTAATTCGTAAATAAAAACAGAATACAATGATTTGCAAATCATTTTCAACTTATATTCAATTGAATAGACTGCAAAGACAAGATATTTAATGTTCGAACTGAGAAACTAAGTTGTTCAACAGTCCGGGGTCTCCGTTGTGGTATTTTATGCTTCATATTGCGCCACATATTTTCAATGGAAGACAGGTCTGGACTACAGGCAGGCCAGTCTAGTACGCGCACTCTATTAGTATGAAGCCACGCTGTTGTAACACGTGGCTTGGCATTGTCTTGCTGAAATAAGCATGGGCGTCCATGATAACGTTGCTTGGATGGCAACATATGTTGCTCTAAAACCTGTATGTATCTTGTTTTTGGCGTTTCACTCTTATTCTTCAATGTCATTTAAAAATCTAATTTCTTGTCTTACTTTAGGCTGGCCCAGTCTTTCCCCAAACCTATTGACTCCAAGCCCTTGCTATCACAAAGAGAAACTCCTCCATCAGGGACACTGCAGCAACGTGGTGACAGACGTCCACTAAGTGAGCCTTTTGAGTGGTCTGAGGCTCCTCACTATGACAACACCGGTTTTGATGCCGAGGAGTCTCCCCTAAACCATTCATCCTCTGCTACGAGCCACGGAAACCCACAGCTGGGTTCCAAACCTCGGAGCCAGTCCACACATGGCCGCCGTCCTCTACTGAGGCAAGAGCGGATTGTAGGCGTCCCGCTGGAGCTGGACACACAGACGCTGCCCTTTCACAGTAACCAACGCTCCGCCCATGACAATGATCCCCAAGCCTCTGCACAAGCATCTCAGAATCCTTGGCAGAATTGGACCCGCACCCCAAGCCCATTGGAGGACAGGACAGCGTTTCCGTCCAAATTGGACCTGACGCCAACCTCAAGCCCCAACCCAGACCGCAAGGTGGCAGACACAAGGTAACTTCTAGTTCAATTCCACTATTCAATAGTCTGTCATTATCTTTTTTGTCATAGAATGTTGTTGGTTTCACATAAAAGTGCATGTAGTGTGTGGCTGCATGGAGACAAGCACGCTATTGATATACAGATTCAACCCCTATCAGTTCTGAAATATTGGACATTTTTAGTAAAATAATCCAAGGTGAGATTATGGATCAAAAAGCATTATAACAAGCACGTATAGCAATGGGGATTGCTATACACAACATGATATCAAGTACTTACCAGTGTCTTTATTTGTTATCTTAGCTTGATGGCAGCTTTCAACACCCCCAAACTCTCATAAGAAAACGGAATTTGTTGTGCAGCTGTTGGTACTTCATAATGTTGATTGTTTATGAAAATCTCCAATGCATTGTAAGATCAATCAGTATTATGATTAATTAATTCACCCCTCATATGTTACATTGTTTGAAAGAGTAACTAAATCCAGACACTAAAATTGATTCAGAAAACAGTCGTGCTTGTCACATTACATTAATTTATGTATTTTATATAAATGTGTTCATGTGCCACCTGACGAGACATAATACCACAAAATTATTTTTTTTGGCAACTCCTGCAATGGCTCACTAATTACAGCACACAAGAAATAATATGCAGTATAACATACATACAGTAAGTACAAGGTAATGCAATTGTAATTGCTGTTTTAAACCCCATGGTCTGATCGACCAAGATCCAAATAACAACAGCATTGGAACGAGCATAATATGACATGAAGAGAATATGAATAATTTTAGATATTTAGGGAAAGTAAATTAAAAAAAAATGTTTATCTTTAATTATGATCATGATTTCTGATTGTTAGGCCAGCAGAGAAGGCATTGCTGGCCCTGACGGCACACCACTGATGAGGTGGTTGCGGATGATCTATACAGAATGCGTGTACAGTTGATAACAATTGCCACAGTGGTGCATACCGCCTTATTTACATGAGGTTTTTTTGTGTATACTGGCTGTCGCCATGGAGATACTAATTTCCTTCCACATTTATGGCATCACATTTTCCAACCTTTTGCGTTTCGTCATGTTGACGACGATCAGCACACAATTTTATGGACCACCTTTTTTTACAGTAGGCTATATTGAAGCACAATCTCGACAACTGAACCTATTTTTAGCACATTGAAGGTGCTATTTAGGGCACTAAATAGTGATCCCGCGTGTGGATAGGCAAGAAAATGCATATTGCAAGATATTTTTAATATAGGAGATTATTATATTGATATATTTCCGACACACAAAAAAAAAAACATGATTGAAAAAACGCCAGAACTGCAGACACCAAAATGAATCAATTTAATTGAAAAAACGCCAGAACTGCAGACACCAAAATGAATCAATTTAATTAGTTTTATCAACCCCTAAAGTTGAGGTACTTGAATCCCCCCCCCCCCCCCCCCCCCCCCCCCCCCCCCACACACACACACACACACTTTGCGCACCTTGCTGATAGTCCTTCCCAGTCTCCTCCTCTCTGGAAGTGCGTGAAATAGCGCACAAGAGCTGTAGGTGCACACACAGTCTGAAGTTGCATCGAAGGATCCCCTCGTTCGTATTTTGTTACAGAAAATATATGTTGTCGCCACAGGTACGTGTTTTTTAACTCTAATTATGAAATACTCATGTATGTTCATAGGGCAACACAAAAGATTGCTGAACATGAATGTATGGAACTGAAAACCTTCAGCAGCGTAGATCACAATAGTCTGGAATTAAAAAAGGATAAAGATCCAGATACAATTTTTTTCTTTCATACCAGGAATAATTGTTTTTATTATACAGACAAACAACATAATGGAAACATTAAAATCAACATCAAACTGTCGATTATTCATTTAAACAGCAGAAGTTTGTATGCAAACTACAACAACGTGAGGCATTTTGTGGAACAATTCAACAAACCCTTCAAAGTTATTGCTATCTCAGAAATATGGAAAATGCTAAAAAAGTAATAGATTTTGACATGGAAGGATATGAACTAAATTACATGAACGGAACCAACAAGAATGGAGGGGAAGTAGTGATGTACGTGACAAAGAACTTAAACTACAAAGTGGTAAAAAAAATATGTCATTTGCTATTACCGTATTTTCCGCACTATTAGCCGCACCTAAAAACCACAAATTTTCTCAAAAGCTGACAGTGCGGCTTATAACCCGGTGCGCTTTATATATGGATTAATATTAAGATTAATTTTCATAAAGTTTAGGTCTCGCAACTACGGTAAACAGCCGCCATCTTTTTTCCCCGTAGAAGAGGAAGCGCTTCTTCTTCTACTGTAAGCAACCACCAAGGTAAGCACCCGCCCCCGTAGAAGAAGAACCGCGCGGATATTACGTTTCATTTCATTTGTGTGTTTACATCTGTAAAGACCACAAAATGGCTCCTATTAAGAGACACGCATACAACGCAGAATTCAAACTCAAGGCAATAAGTCACGCAGTAGAACACGGAAATAGAGCAGCAGCAAGAGAATTGAACATAAATGGTGCGTAGGTAGAGGAAGCAACAAGATGACCTGCGTCACTAAAACAGGGAGACAGCGCCGGACGACATACTCCAACATCTGCCAGTGGATTGTAAATGCCTGGGCGGATATATCGGTCTCAACTGTGGTCCGAGCTTTCCGGAAGGCAGGATTCACGGAACTGCTGGACAACAACAGCGACACTGACTCTGATGACTTCGACGAGACGGAGCCGGCCATTTTGGATGCCGTATTCGCCCAACTTGTTAATTCAGACACTGAAAAAGAATTCGAGGGATTTATGGATGAGGAATAATTTCAGAAAGTGAGCTTTAAATGTTTATTTTGTGTGTTGTGTGACATTAACGTTCGAGCAACGTTGAGTTATTGATGTTGCTATTGCTCTGCACTAATTTGAGTGTTACTATTTTTGTGATTGCACATTTGCACATTACATTTTGGTGGTGAACAGAGTTGTTAGAACGCTGGTTTGTAATATATTATTAAAGTTTGACTGACCTATCTGACTGTTTTTTTGACATTCCCTTTAGCGCAGCGTAGGCGCGGCTTATAACCCGGGGCGGCTCATAGGTGAACAAAGTTTTGAAATATGCCATTCATTGAAGGTGCGGCTAATAACCTGGGGCGGCTTATAGTGCGGAAAATACGGTAATAAGGATATACTTTTTTTTTTATTCATCCCACAATCCCACAACATATCTTAGAATATCTAACCATTGAAATATGTCGTGAAGAAAACAAGAGCATTTTAATCAATTGTAAAAATAGATTACCTAAGTCAAACATTGATACCTTTGAGAACTGAATTATGGCAAATTTTACTGAAATCAGTCAAAAAATAACTTTCTCATGTGGAGACTTCAACATTTACTTTTTGAACCCTATCCAACAAAAGCCCATTTAGATGACTTTATGGACACAATGTATAGCCTGAGTTTGAATCCTAAAATAACAAAGCAAAGCAGAATCTTAAGATACAGGGCCACACTTATTGATAATATATTTACTAATGATTCAGATAATAATACCACAAGTGGTCTGCTAATATTCGATACTGGTGATCATCTGCTAGTTTCCATAATCTATGATGGAAACTATAGGAAGAGCAACATTGATGACAATAACACATTTCGAAGAATATGTAAAGAAAAAAGTATGACAGCTTTCAAGAATGATCTGTATACAGTTAAAATGATGTAGATGATGCATATGTTCTTTTTTTAATAATTTCACATTGCTCTATGATAAATATTGTCCATTAAACAACTTGAAACAAGCAAAAGAAAAACAATCAACCATGGTTGGCAAAAGGACTGAAAAAGGTTTGCAACAAGAATAATACATTATATAGAACATTTATAACACAAAGATCACAGAGGCAGAAAACAAGCACAAAATGTATAAGCATGTAGGAAAGAATATTACAGTAAATTATTAGACAGGAACAAGAAAAATAGGAGAGCAACATTATTAAAAATGGTGCTAAAAAGGATTATCCTAAATACTTCTCAGATGGAAATGACAAAATATGAATAAAGTAGTTAAAAGCTTCAAAAAGTACTTTGACAACATTGGACCAAGTCTAGAGGAAAATATTCCAGATCCCGAGTGAGTTGAGGACTTGAAGGACACTATATAGACAGAAATCCCAACTCTATGGTGGTGTGGCAAAAAAATGAAAAATGGATTTTGTGAAAAAATGTAAATCTAAGACTCGACTAATTTTAACGGAATTGATATGGAAATGTATCAGCAACCTGTCATTTTAAACAGGCCAATTTCCAGACAAAATAAATATAACAAAAGTCGTACCAATTTATAAGACTGGTGACAAACACCAATTTACAAACTACACACCTGTTTCTTTGCTTCTACAATTTTTTAAAGTTATTAATAAACTGGGGCAGCACGGTGGAACACAAGTTAGTACGTGTGCCTCACAATAAGAAGGTCCCGAGTTCGATTCCCAAGGTCGAGGTCTTTCTGTGTGGAGTTTGCATGTTCTCCCCGTGACTGCGTGGGTTCCCTCCAAGTACTCCCGCTTCCTCCCACCTCTAGACATGCACCTCGAAATAGGTTGATTGGCAACACTAAATTGGCCCTAGTGTGTGAATGTGAGTGTGAATGTTGTCTGTCTATCTGTGTTGGTTCTGCGATGAGGTGGCGACTTGTCCAGGGTGTACCTCGCCTTCCACCCGAATGCAGCTGGGATAGGCTCCAGCACCCCCGCGACACCGTAAGGGACAAGCGGTAGAAAATGGATGGCTGGATGGATGGGTTTTGTAGCAAGCGCAGGTATTGCGGTCTTTGCAGATCTTCGGCAGCCATGCTTTACTGAAAATAAGTTCGCACCTTGCACATGCTTCACTGTATATCGCTCCTTCGTGGGCTCTGCTCACCCCTCCTTTCTCTAAATCCTGGGATTGGATCTGGAGGGGTTGACCACTAGGAAGAGTTTGTCTTACGTTTTTTTTTTTTACTAAAATACTTAATTATAAGGCACAGACAACACGTAGACGTACAATTTTTTTCAGAAATGATTACTGTTACGATATACTGGATAATGCTAATATGAGGTTGTTTTTTTTTAGTTAAAGAATATAACTTAGCTACCCCAGCTTTAAGTCATCCTGCAGGCATAAAATTATTCAATTATATTGCTGAATAGACCATTTGTCAAATTTGTATTAGTTAAAATATGTTGTCATGCACACAGACGGAATATTCTCTCTTCCTTATTTGTCTTTGCAGTGCAATCGCCTCCTTTTTTTTTACAGCCATTTGTGCGTAACTGACAGTTTGCACGCACATTCCAGACGTGCTAAATGCAGGCGCAAAACACCAGTCGCAGAACAGTTTTAGTCTTTAACAATTCCTATTGCGAGTGCTAAATGATCACATTTGCATGTTGTTCTTATTGTGGGTGTTCTGATAATCATCATTCGTATTCTACATTTTCATGAAGGCAGACACGCTAAATGGATTTTGCACTCTTTTTTGCTCATTTAAGGGAAACAATCCTCTGCGCACGAGCTTTGTAGATCATTTTTGCGTGCACTATTAAGTTTGCACATGTTTCAATAAACACTAACCTTTAATAGATAAGGACCATTATATTACACACATGTAGCACTAATAAAATGATGTGTTGCTGACTTTAAATTAAATCAGTGGCTCTATCATATTAACTTACTGTATCTTGACTCTACTTAGGAAGTTGTTGTTTTACTTCTTTGGGGGTGAGAGATAGAAAACATTACTTGACCTTGACTTGTTTTTTGCTGCAAGGCGGGAGCAAGGGACAGGGCCTCTGCCTGGCAGCTGGTCATACCACAACAACCAGGGGGAGCAGAACAGAAAGGACCAGCTGACCGTCACCGGCGGCAACAAGGTAACCGTGGTAATGAGTAAAAGCTCTGACCGACTGTCACCTATGATGAAGGAGACGCGATCCAAGTTTAAGAAATCCCAGAGCATCGATGAGATCGACATAGGCTCCTATAAAGTATACAGGTAGATTTCAGTTACGTAGTAACATTAGATTCACTGTGAGTCAGACATGTACGGCACTGTTTTCCATGTCTCTTCTTTTGCAGTATTCCTATGGACACCTACAGTTCCTCCATTGAGCAGCAGAGCAGTTTGGACCGACAAGAGCTGCCAGGTTCCATGGAGCAGACCAACATGGCTCGGTCCCAGTCTGCACCTATGCTCGATGAGGAACTTGCATTCCATGCACATAGCAACCAGAACCAGCAGGGGCATAACCAGAAACCCGCGGTCCCACACAAGGCCTACCACTTTGACCAAAACTATAACCCCCAGGTTAGCATCTTGCAGTTATTGTGGATTTACATAAATGTTTTTGCTTGTAGATCCATTAATACTTCCGATCATAATTTCTAAACCACTAGGTGACAATGGATCGCCGGGCCCCTCCCCCTTTCCCCAACACACCAGATTATGTTAACCACTCATCAAAAGCGTTGGAGTATATCAATCAACCTGGAAAGACATTACCCAAGGAGTTGGTGAGCCCTCGGTACCGCGCTTACCCACCCCTGGAGATGTTCTCTTTCCCCCAATCGCCAATCAATCAGGATGGTTCCACCAGCCAGCAGCAGCAGCAGCAGCACCCAATCCCATCGCAGCGTTCCAGGCCAGGGTTTTTGAGGAGAGCAGACTCACTGGTTAGCTCAACCGAACTCGCTTTGTTCCGTCGAGTTCACGAAGCCCAGCAGGAGGCTCTGCAGGAAGCTCAGTATAGACAGCAGGTATGCAGAAGTATTCAGACTTTTTTTGAAAGACAATTATTTAGCGTATAGTCCAGGGGTCGCCAAACTTTTTGACTCGGGGGCCACATTGGGTTAAAAAAAATTTGGCCGGTTGTGTGTGTGTGTGTGTGTGTGTGTGTGTTTTTGTATTTATAAATGATGTCACGTTATCGATGGGAAAATGCATTTTTAGACAATATGATTTGTCTGAGCGGCTAGGAGACCCCGAGAGTAACAAGCGGTACAAAATAGATTAGAAAGGACAAATTAAAAAAACAAAAAAACTTGAGACTTCCCGCGGGCCAAATATTGGATGCTGGCGGGCCGTATTCGGCCTGCGGGCCGTAGTTTGGGGACTCTGATCTAAACTTTACCGCTGCCGGGTATTTTTTTTCCGATACTTTTATTGTCATATTTTCAGAATGTGTTTGTTCTATTTTTGGCCAAAGTAAGACAAAGAAAACAATTTGAAGTTGTCTTTATTTTTAAGTTTTAATGCCATGGTTTCAATTGTCCGGCTCACGTGTGCACAGATTTATCTGAGCTAAAAAGAGTTGGACACCCCTGATGTACAGTATTACAGTATATGTAACAGCTGAAACAAAAAAAGGGCAGCATAAAATAGAGAGTAGATCCAGCAAAAAATAGACCTTATAAACATAGTAGCTAACATAGAAGCGGTCAGACAAATGAAAGAAAAAAGCAGGCCGGATTTTGGACGCTGGTGGGCCGCATTCGGCCCGCGGGCCATAGTTTGGCGACCCCTGGTATAGTCGAAGACAAATACAGTGTACCTACGGATAATTAGTTCTGTGACATAGCTGAGCGCTGGAGCGCCAAGTTCTATAGTATGTCCTTTGAGCTGCTTCTCTGTTACAATCAGCAGCTTTTCCATATTTTTATGGATACATGTTTGGAATTTAGACATTATTTCAACATCCTTGGCTGGCGTGATCAACTCCATCTGCCTCAGACTAGCTTTGGCTCCACGCTTAGTCAAGTTTTGGATGATTTCTTTCTTTCACTTAATGAATATCATCTGCTTCTTCTTCTCAGCACTGTCCTTACAATAATTTTCTACCTTCCCATGGTTGGGAAAAAACGAAGTTATGTCGATCTCTAGCTATAAGCTAATGATAGTGAGTAAGACACCGTCGAATCTTTTAATGCGAACCTTACAGGATTCACTCTGACATTTGCTATGCCAGCTAGTGGTGGAAATGCTCGTAACCTGAATTTTTGTTCGCAACCTAAAGCATAACAACTCACCGAGAGACGACTCGTATTCTGAAAAACTTGTAACCTGGGGCACTCAGAGGTACCACTGTGGCTTACCAAATTAAACCCCCATTCATAAAAGGACAAAACCATTACAATATTCTGCGAATCTTCTTCACGTGCCATTTTTGTTCATTTGATGTCCTCTCTTGCTTCAGGGGGACCCTCCTTTATATAGTCGTGCTCTTGCTTACTCCAGCCCTATGGATCATTCTTCCAACATGGTGGACAGCCAGAGTCAAATGATGCACAACAAGAGAAATGGCCGGTATGACGACGATTACACAGACTACCAGGAACAGAAGAAGCCAATGATCGGTTACCCGACTAAAAGCTTGACTCAACGTCGCCCCCTGTCAGCAAGAAGTTACAGCACCGAGACCTACGGAGCATCTCAGGTCTGTCACGTGAACAAATAACGAGCATTGACTTCTAACACACAGTTTTTATAGTTTTTTTTGTAATTTACATGTTTTCATCCTATATCATGTTAAATAGAAGGGCTTGACAATTTAACCTTGCTTTCTTATGAATTAATTTTTGAGCTAGCTTCAGGTGATGGTACTGATTTTAAAGCATCACAAGCGGTAGAAAATGGATGGATGGAAATAATTTCCTCATTTTTGTCTTGCGTGGCTCCAAGTCAGATGTTTCCCAAAATAGCCACAATAGGTGACCAGCAGGGTACTAATCACTGTGCTGGCTCCTTTCAGAATTTAGGAGGAAGACACAGTGAATAAACTCTGATCTGAGACACTAGCATGGTACACTTGCTCATTCACTATTTCAGATTTTACACCAAATTTAGGGTTAGATCAGGGGTCGGCAACCCAAAACGTTGAAAGAGCCGTATTGGACCAAAAATACAAAAAACAAATCTGTCTGGAGCCGAAAAAAAGCCTTACATAAGTCTTATAATGAAGGCAACACAGTACATAAGTGTCTGTATTAGCTATATTAGCCTACTACTACGTTGACAGAAATGTTGAAATGTAATATTTATTCTACACATTTTTACAACATTAGAAACCAATAGTAAATCAGAGGCTACTCAGAAGGTGAGATAACTTCTGGAAATTACTGGCTTTTAGTGGCCAAAGGTATAGATGTGTGTGTCCAAGTTAAAAGAAACGGCAGGCTGTCTTCTTTTAATATATTTTTTACAATCTTTGGCAAGCTAGGTAATGTTTGCTGTGGTCTGGAACAACATGTCACACAAACAACTATCTGAAATGCAGCCAATATTACATAGAGATAATGTGTCATGAGACATTCAAAACTAAATTATGTACAAAGAGGATAAAAGTAAAGGATATTAAATGAGCTCAAATATACATATAAATAAGGTATAATGAAGCAAAATGTACATATTCACGCACATTATAAAACTTTTGGTGGACAAAATGAGAAAAAGACAGAGTGGAAGATTTTACATGTAAACAAACTGTTGCGTCACAGCCCACACAACTACGATGAGTTCAAGAACCGCCGAAATTAGTAGGACAAAACGATGTTCACCAAATACTCTCATCAGTGAAGTATACAGACAAACATATTAAACTGGCGACTTTCCAACAATTGGGAAGGTTTGTGTCATGTTTGTCCTCAAACAAAAAACATACTAAAACAAACAAACAAAAAATTTCCCTCATCTTTTTCCATTTTCAATCCTTTTTTAAACATGCTCTAGGGCGGCACTAAAGAGTCGCAGGTTGCTGCTGAGATAGGCTCCAGCACCCCCTGCGACCCCAAAAGGGACGAGCGGTAGAAAATGGATGGATGGAAGGTTGCTGACCCCCCGGTCAGATCATCAACTAGTGGTGATAATGTTCCGCTCAGCTTCATTCATCCCACTGGTTAGGTGTGGTGTCGTTCCCTCTCAAGTCTTTGTGCGACCAAAAAGCGATGTTGGGCAGTTTCATCACCCCTCAATTTTCCGGCACACGTTCTCATCCATATCATCTATCTAGACTAGAGCATTTGTTCTCAATTGGTTTGGTTGCGGGACCCACAAACCACCCAAATTGTGGCATTTTTCACATCAAATGTATCTAATATTTTACAGTGCAGTCTGAATTTGAGGTTGTGCAAAAAAAACCTCTGTGCCAGCACAATGAACATTTCATTAATACTGAGGGCCTGATCTACGAAGATCCAAATAACAAACGCTAAGCATCATGCGCAAAGTAAAAAAAAAAAAGAAAAAAAAAGAAAATACTATGTGGGCGTGTTGCGGGTTATTTACCATGACTAAGATTGATAACAAGTGCAAAAGTAGTGCAGACCGCCCTATTTAAATGAGGATTTTGTGTGTACCGTTCCGGCTGCGCCCATGGAAACACTCATTTCCCTCCACATTAATGATATCATATGTTCCAACGGTCAAACCTGTGCTGTTTGTTATGTTGTGGACCATGCAGCACACTATTTACTAATACTTGCTATAACCCTTTAACAGTGTACAAAAGGGTCTATTTTTCAGTGCATTCAACATTCAATAAACCCACTTCAGCAATTAAAACATATCTTTCGTGGTACTGTCAAAATTTAAATAATTGTATTAAACAAATGAAACATGAAAAAATAAAGAAATAAATCTGAAAGAGAAGAGAAAAGAAAGAGAAACAAAACGGTATTGCTCACAGATGCTACCTGGTGGTTGTTTGAGCACACTACAAATAGTCCTGGGTAATTTAAAATACCCCCACTCCTTAATCCTCCAGTCACACGCAGCAATCTCGCAGTAATGACGCATATTTACACTGGCATCTACTGTAGGCATTATTTTCATTGACCGGCCTTCCACGTGTGGCAGATAAATACAGCAAAAATAAGTGCATGAAAAAAACGTATCACTATAGTGCTGAATTAGTGGGAGACCTGGGCTTGTTTCTTTGCAATGCGATAGTCCCCGGCAGGTTGATGGGCTATAGACCAGGGCTATTCAACTCCATAATAAAGAGGGCCACAGTTTTAAGAGCCCAAGGGCTTAGGGACCGGACATCGAAAAGTGGGTGTTTCGTCAGAAATTGTCTCCACAGGTTATATTTCTTTGAGACTGCGTTTACTTAATGCAAAATAAACAAATCGGTTTTCGAACTGTCAAATTATTCATTATTCGTCCCTCGCTACTCGTTTCCAGCGTGTACAGCTCGTTAACAGTATGAAGAAACAGAAGCTAGAGAAGTTTTGTTGAAGATTGCTGTTCCTTTTTGCATTATTTTTCTTCTTCTTTTACACTTCTTCCTTCATTTAGGTTTGTATGACTAAAAATATAAACATACAAGTGTAACGTCCACAATAAGGTACTGTAACTTTTCTTACGAAATGTATTCTTTCTTTCTATTTTGGTAGAAAAAATAAATATGTACTCCATGTAATCGCAAATTATGTTAACTTAAATATTGTCTAATTATGCAAAAATATATTATCAAACATTCAAACCATTTTTTATATCGAAATAAATACCGTACTAATGATAATGGTTTCAAAGCAAGTTATCCATCAAATTGTGCAATGTAAAAGTAGTAATAGATTTCATGGTAAAATTGTGAAATTTACCGTGGTCTTTACAGCATTTAAAAAAAAAAAGAAAAAACAGTATTTTTTTTAATGTAATAAACTGTGGTGCCGTTTTGGCAGTTGTTGATTTGTGGTAAAAACAAAAAAAAAACTAACTGGCAGCTCAGGTGCCAAAATTTAACTGTAAAATTGCAGTTTTTTTAAATTTACAGTAAAAAAACAAATGTCAATTTTACAGTAAAATTCTGGCAACTGAGCTGCCTTTTTTTTTTACCGTAAAAACAGCAGTACTCTTTATCCATTTTGAGGAGAAATTAATGCAACTTACCATATTTTTTTTACATTTTTGTTTTGATAAAAATCTACACATAAAATGCATTAAAAAATTGTCATAATAGTAGTCACTGTTAGAAACGGTCCTTTGAGGCCAAACATAACTGCGATGTGGCCCTCAGTGAAAACGACTTTGACACCTGCTATTAAAAAAATGCAAGCAGACACCAAAACGAATCAGTTAAATTAGTTTTAAATATCTTGACACACACGTACAGTAGGACGGAGGATTTTCTCTCCGTCATGTGTCTTTGCTATGTGATCGCCTCCTTTCTCACAGCCATTTGTGCCTAACTGTGCCAGTTTGCACGCACGTGCTAAATATGGTAAATATTGCGTGTGCTGAATGATTATGTTTGCATATGCTCCTCCCCATATAGTGCCCGTTCTGATAATCAGCATATATTCTGAAACTACATGAAGGCAGACACTCTAAATCAGGAATGTCAAACGTACAAACAGGTTTTATCCGGCCCGCGGGATGAGTTTGCTAAGTATAAAAATAAACCGAAATTTTTGAATGAAAGAAACCGCTGTTTTAAATGTGTCCACTAGATGTCGCACTAGCAATTCTTTGTATCTTTGTAGATGATGCTACATATGTAAAAAAAATTATAAACCACATGATGTTAGTGCACCAGTCAAGGAAAATGAGCAAACTACATAAATAACATTCTGTAATTGGATTTTGATATCATTTTTTTATCTTGATAGATTGAAAATTAACACCAATGAGTTGACTGATGAACATTATCACATCATTTATTCAGAAAGTATAAATAACGACAATTACAGATAGAATACGAACAGGTTTTATCCGGCATGTAAGTGTAGAAAAAAACTCAACAACATCATGATTTGTACAATTTCAGAATGTGCTTGTTCTATTTTTAAACAATGAAAACAATCTGAAGTTGTCTTTATTTTTAAGTTACCATGATGTTGATTTTACCAGTCCGGACCACTTGGGAGTAGATTTTTCTCCATGTGGCCTCCGATCTAAAGTGAGTTTGACACCCCTGCTGTAAATGAATTGCCTCTCACTAGTTTGCTCATTTAAGAGATGCAATCCTCTGCGCAGGAGATTAGTAGATAAGTTTCTTATACACCTTTACTATACTTAAATATGCAAACGATAATGTACTCATAACAGCATCTTTTGTAAGCTTTTCCCTGTTGTTTGACCATCAGGCACGTCCGGTGTCAGCTCGTCCCACTATGGCCGCTCTGCTGGAGAAGATGCCTCCCGACTACACTCTGGCAACCTGCCCAGAGAAGCCTTTAGATGACACCATCAAAGTAAGACCTGTGGTACCGCAGAAGCCTGAAGACATCACGTCCAAGATGCCTGCAGATTGGAGACAACAGCTGCTCAGGCACATAGAGGCCAAGCGCCTGGACAGGGTATGTAGAAAGGATGTGCGCACGAGGGAGGTCACGCTCACATGCACACAGAGTATACACGACACATAGAAGCCCTCCATGTCTGTATCTATGTACATTGTTTGTGTTATAGAGTTGACAAGATATATGTCCGGCTGCATGTGTGTGTCCACTCCACACTGTCACCTCCTGTCAGCGCAAAATACTGCACACTCACTACTGTGAGAAATATCTCAAAAGCACATGTTGAGATATATGCCAATAATACATACATTGTGAAAACTACGGATATGTTATTATTTTGATTGCTTGATTTGATACCAGTTTATATTCAAAATAGACTCACTAAGAGTACTGAGTACTACAAAAAGTCACATAGGTAAGAAAATTTAAAGTGAGCCTACGGGTTGTTTTAATCCTTTATTTATCCAGTTGATCCCATGCCTATTTGCGATTTGGCATTCTATGCTAACAATTGTTGTAGTAAATTAAATAGAAAGTTAGAAAATGGATGGATGGATGGTTTTGTGGCAATATCATCTGAGAGTAAATGAGTGCTGCAGCTATGAGTCCAGTAGAGGGTGCCGTCTCACAGGTCACTTTACTCAACATTGTTCAGCAGGAAGAGGCTTAGACAAGACGTGTGTTATAACTGCATATTTTTAAAGGGGACCTATGATGATTCACCTCCTTTTGGTCTAATTTAGTGTTTCTTAACCATAGGGTTTCTTAACCAAAGGGCCCCGGCCCTTTGTTGGGCCGCGAATGCCGCCTTAGAGGGCTGCCAAAAAATATCTGTTTTTCAGCTGTGGTCTGTATGGGCTGCAGCAATACTCAGTTGTAATACACTTTTCCACCACCTGTGTCAGTAATGACAATATCACACACACGGAAAAGGTCTGGAGCTAAAGTCATAGAGAAGCTTCTTCCATCCATTTTCTACCGCTTGTCCCTTTCAGGGTCGCGGGGGGTGCTGGAGCCTATCTCAGCTGCTTTCGGGCGGAAGGCGGTGTACACCCTGGGCAAGTTGCCACCTCATCGCAGGGCCAACACAGATAGACAGACAACACTTCTTAAGCGCAAAAATTATGACTAAAGTGGTGAAGCTGTATTTTCATATGCAAATAAAATGTATCAACAGTTTATTTTATTTACATTTAAGTTATTATTATTATCATTTATTTATTATTTTAGTTGTAATCTATTTATTTTAGCAATGCGTAATTGTATGTAAATGTATTTTTCATCAGTTTTTAGTATATTTTCTGTGTATTTATTTTTGTAATCAGCCATAATAATAATCTTTGTAAATGAAACCAGCAGTAATATATGGAAGCTCCAGCGGCAGCAGTCTCGCTCAGCAAAGGAGGAGGAGGCTTGCCGACACAGCATGTCCAATAATGACCACATAAATACTGTCGTCGATCTTTGACGTCACAAATGGCCCACTGTAAAAAAAAAAGAAAAAAAAAAAAAAATGCAAAAACCTGCAAACATACGCATCCAAAACTGTGTGCAAGCTCATGCCCAAATGCATTCAATTTTATTTTAAGGCTTGGCATTGTTTACCGCTAGTGTCCAACATTGTAACAACATTTATAAGTCAAAAAAGAGGAATGGAGGAAAAATCATCATTGGTCCTTTTTAAATACAGTACTATATATTGTATGCCTATAATTGTTTCTTAAGATTAAGGGTTTAGAGCAGGGGGCTAAAACTCAATTTACCTGGGGACCACTGTATGATTGAGGCTATAGGCCAGGGGTGTCCAAACGTTTTCCACAAAGGACCGCACACTGACGAGTCAAAGTATGCGGGGGCCGTTTTGATATTTTATTTTGTAAAAAAAAAGGAAAAAAAGAATCTAAAACAGACATAAATGTGCAAATAAAACAATGTGTCTGCTTTGTATTAAAATTAGCTACCATATTTGCATATTATGCTTACATTTTTACTGTTGTTTTTTTGTCTGATTTTATTTCGACAATATGCCGCGGCCAAAAAAACTTGAACTGCGGGCCGCAAATGAATGCAATAAGTTTATTTCGGTCATATAATCAACCATCAACAATTAACCATTTTGTGTGACCAGTTTGAGACTACAGACTATACATATTTAACAATCATACACATTTACACACAAAAGGAAAATAAAAGAAAAGAAAATGCATGACCCAAAAAAGAATAAGCTGAAGCCAAAGCTTATATTTGCCTATCCTATACATTCACTGAAAATAAGATTACCTGGAACATCAACGTTAAAAAAAAACCTCAAAAATCAATGGGATGAAAGTAATTGTTACTATATTTTATAATTTTCAATTATTTCACCTTTCAATGTTTTCTTAAACCTTAACAAAGAAGTACATGTCTTCAGCTCATCACTGAGCTTGTTGGATGGACAAATGGACACCCACACTTTGGACACCCCTGCTATAGGCCATACAAGTATTCACTTCAGTATCATGTTTCAACCATGTGACTAAATGTATTAACTATTTTTACCAGCATCTGTAGTAACCCGTAAAATTTAATGTAAAAAAATATATATATTGACACTGTTGAGGTACCCAGGAAGCACTTCAGCTTGCTTCAAGGAAATTGCTATTTTTTCAAGTAGGATTCAAGATTTACATAATATATTTGACTTTTAGTTACCCAGGGTGCCTGGGTTGGAAATTAGGCAGAGTGTCACAAAATTTGGGCCTCAGGGCTGTGGTTTGAGACCCCTGGGGTATCAAAAATAGGCATTTTTAGGGATTTTTAATGGGCACTTCTATTATAAGTGTTGTTTCACAGCTTGCTAAAGATTTTGTAAGGTAATGCCTGCAAATAGCGGGGATCTACTTAAAATACAATTACTTTGTTAATGATCATTTTGACAAGAAGGCTCCCTTTTGCTAGTGTGAAAAAGTGCTTGTCAGTAGGATTAGAGATATAACAGAGTGGAAGATGTGTGACAGTTACTTGACCATTCCAAATAGTGAGCCAACACAAACTATTGAAGTGATTATATAAGTAATGTCCAACTTCTTGATGATATATGAATAATGTAATTCGTGTTCATCAGTAAGTTTCCCTTGATTTTTAGGAAGTTGCTCCAATAATTAGTTGCACCTTTTCTATTTATGCCCCAAATCTTCTTTTTTTTCTGTGGACTACCTGTTCTTAGTTTGTTTGTATGCCTAAAATTGTAAAAAAAAAAAAAAAGTAGACAACTCAAAGTTTCAGTCAGAGTTTATTGTTCTATCCAACTAATTTATCATAATTTTGAGTACATGCAGTACAAGGGAGATGACTTGATGAGATAATCCTGACTTCAGTATTGCAAGAAAACAACATTTACCTTAAGCGGCACATTACATTATCCACCAATCGTTGCTTGTATGACACAATATTCACTGTTTGTATCACTGAACCCGAGCTAACATTTTTCTGTGCTTTCAGCAATTGCACTATCTCTGTGTTTCTTATCAGTGTTGTTGTTTGTAAAGCTCAGTGTGTCCTCACCATGCTCCAACCTGCTCCCCCCAATCTCTCCATTCACCCATGTTACGTGATGTTGTCTTCTCCAATCAGAGTGGTGTCCTAAAGCACAATACTCTCACGCTGGGCATGCTCTGTCAGGGCGGGGGTCACGGCCAGGGGCGCAGCGGCACTTTGAACTTTAACGTTTACAATAACACTAAGCATGAGCCCCCTGCTGGCCGCTGGCTGCCACTACCACCTCCTCCATCTGCTATTGCTGTGAGTATATCAATCAAAAGAGTAAGCCCTTGGTACTTTACTGTATGAATGCGTATAGATCATAAAAACCTGTTGCACTGTTAATGACTGAAGTTAGATAATGGTCAGCCAAATCAAAATCACATTAATTTCAGCTAGCCTTTAGGTCAGGGGTGTCAAACTCATTTTAGCTCAGGGGCCTCAAGGAGGAAAATCTGTGCACACGCGGGCCGGACTACTAAAATCATGCCATTAAAACAAAAAAAATAAAGACAACTTTAGATCGTTATCTTTGTCTTACTTTGGCCAAAAATAGAACAAACACATTCTGAAAATATTACAATAAAAATATTTTTTTAAATACTGGTAGCGGTAAAGTTTAGCTCCATGAAGGAAAGAAGAAAGTGAATGAATGTTTATAACTAATATAATATAATATAAATTTACATATGCATAAAAATGTGTTTTCTTTTGTATTATTTTTTTGAATGAATCAAGTAATGTTTATGACAACCTTTTTCCAAAACACAATATAGAATGTGAGATATAACAGGGTATTGCATACATTTATCATTTGTTTTCAAAACGCTTACAAAAAAGTGGGACCCCCAAAATTTACTGTGGGACCCCATTTTTATGACTGATGGAGTATTGGTGCATGCAAAACAGCAGCAGGCGGCTGTGGCCTGGGGGCCGGTTCTAATACTAATAAATTATCATCCCGGGGGCCATAGATTAAATTAATTTGCGGGCCGGATCT